>NC_057811.1:344689638-344738298 GCF_018294505.1 Triticum aestivum
CGGTGGGAGTCGCCCTGGTCGTGGCAGCCCTGTTGATGAAGGAAGACGCGCCGTGATCACGTGGCCTCCCCGGCCGCGCTTCCACTCGGCGGAGGCGCTGCCGGAGTTCGTCGTGTGGTCGGAGAACTCGGCAGGCAACTGGCTTCAGCTCCCGTCAGTCCAGGCGGGCTCTGGCTGCAGGCGGACGGCTGCTGCAGCAGGGCTTCCTGGGTCGCGGTTGAGGTCTCCGTCGCGGGCAACATAGCCCTGGCTCGCGGCTGGCAGACGTTTGCCCGCGCGCGAGGCCTGGGCGGGTGGTGCACCCTCCATTTCAAGTATGATGGCGATGCGACCCTCTACGTGAGGGTGTTTGGGGAAGATGGTCGCCGCGCCGGGTGATGCCCCGAGGTCAACAACGGCGACGAGGTGCTCGACCTTGGCGATGGTCGTGACGAGGATGAGGGCGAAGCCGCCCTTGGCGCCGGCCGCGTCTCATCCAGCTACGGTGGCTCTTCCCCCGGCGACAACTCCAGCAGCGGTGGTTATGACTAGCCGCCGCGCTGCCGCGCCCGCTTCGAAGGTGGCAGGGGGTCGTCCCGTCGCCGCGCCTCTGTGAAGTGCGAGGAGGGGTCTGGCTGAGCTTGGGTCGGCGCCAGGAGCCCGCCTTCACGGTCCGCCACGGGGGCGCGCGCCGCTTTTATCTCGTTCTTCCTTTCCTTCCTGTATTAAGAAAGAAACCAGTATGGGGCCCCGGAGGGGCGTGCAAGGAACTATGATTCCCAGTTATTATGCTATGTTCATCGTCCCTGTGCTATGTCTCAACATCGTCGTTTTATGTAAGGATAACTTAGCTTGATGTGCTCGGAGTAGTCTCCTCTCCATGAGGTGCTCGCTTCCAGGTGCCTGTCGAGGCCCCCTTGACCTGGTAGGCGCTTAGAAACTGCAGAAAAACTCATTAGGGGGCTTAACATTTTCCCGAGCCTTGGTCGCAGGCGCCGCTGGCCTTGACCCAGTGCTTTGTATCGCGGTACCCGTGGGGCACGGATTAGGAGAGGTGCGCCAGCTTGTGGGCTCGAACGAGGGTGCCTCGCGAAAATCAGAAGACGAAAAGCAGAAAAAAGGAAAAACGCTCATGATGGCACCTGTCCAGCCCCCTCGCGAGGAATGCGAGAGAGAGAGTACATGCTTAACAGAAGACGGAAACAGAGGCAGAAGGCAACGGAACCAAATCAGCCGAGAACACCAGAAGCAAACTTCAATTAAAGAGGGGCGAGCCAACTACGGAAAGCAAATGAAAAGCCGCGTCCGGCACCTAATCTAGTCTTCAAGTCTTCTCACTAGCGCGGAGCTAAGTGCTGCCACTAGGACATGGGAGGGAGCCCTAGAGGCCCGAGGGCGGCTCTCCTGAGACTCCGGGGCGTGTACAGCCCCACTCATTATTACGTGAGAGTGTCATGAGCGGAGACCTTCACAGGCACTAGGCCTTCTTCACAGGCGCTGGGCCTTTCTTCATGGGTAGAACTTCTGGAGGTGCTGGATGTTCCAGGCGTTCTGGACGGGATCCCGTCTTGCGTCTCCAGGCGCGCGGCGCCAGGACTGGAGACATGGGCGACCCGAAACGGGCCCTCCCACATGGGTGAGAGCTTATGCAGCCCTTCCCTAGAGAGCACCCGCCTTAGGACGAGGTCACCCACCTCGAGCATCCTGGAGCTGATGTTGCGGCAGTGGTACCACCGCAGCGCCTGCTGATACCTTGCCGCCCGTAGAGCGGCTTCACGGCGGTGTTCCTCCCCCAGCACGAGGTCCATCCCCCGCATGGCGTCCTGCTGCGCCTCATTGAACGCCAGGACCCGCGCGGAGCGATGTTTGACCTCGTGTGAGAGAACCGCTTCTGTTCCGTAGATGAGGAAGAATGGGGTCTCACCCGTTGGCTTGGTGGCGGTGGTGCGCATTGACCACAGCACGGACTAGAGCTCGTCGTGCCAGCACCTGCCGCAGGCCTCGAGCTTCTTCTTGAAGGTCCTGGTCTTGAGGCCCCTCAGGACCTCTGTGTTGGCGTGCTCGGCCTGACCATTGCTCCTGGGGTGCGCCACCGAAGCGTAGCAGATCTGCGTTCCAAGGTTAGCACAATATGTCCTGAAGAGATTACTAGAGAACCGCGAGCCGTTATCGGTGATGATGCGGTTGGGGACCCCGAAACGGCTCACGAGACCCTTGATGAAGTTGACCGCGGAGCCAGCTGGGATGGTGCGGACGGCCTCTACCTCCGCCCACTTGGTGAACTTGTCGATGGCGACCCAGAGGTAGCGGTAGCCCCCAGGCGCTCGAGGGAATGGGCCCAAGATATCCAGCCCCCAGACCACGAACGGCCATGAGAGTGGGATGGTCTGGAGGCCCTGAGCCGGCTGATGAATTTGCTTGGCGTGGAACTGGCAGGCCTCGCAGGACCTCACCAGCTCAGTCGCATCATTGAGTGCCGTGGGCCAGTAGAATCCACTGCGGAACACCATGCCGACAAGGGTCCGCGACGACGAGTGGTTCCCGCAGTCCCCGCCGTGTATGTCGGTCAGCAGCTCTCTTCCTTGCTCCCTGGAGATGCAACATAGGGAAACGTCATTTGGCCGCTTCCTATATAACTCACTGTCCCGGATGCAGTACACTGTGGCTTGTCGGGCTACACGCTCCATGTCCTCCTCCTCTTCCGGCAGCGTCCCTTGCGTCAGGTATTCCTTGAACTCCTTGATCCAGCACCCCTCCTAAGGTTCAAGCGCCAAGAGGAACCACGCTCCCGAGGTCGGGCCGCAGGCCGGGGCTCCTGAGGCAGGTGGTTGAGGGAGCTCCTCACGAGGCAGCGCTATTCTTGAGAGCGGCGACGTTGCTGATGGCTTCAAGAGCCGCTCCTCAAAGACGCCAGGCTCTTGGGGTAGCCGCTTGGATGCTCTTCTGGCGATGTTGTCGACTTCCTTGTTGGTGCCACGGGGCACATGCTGTAATTCCAGACCCGAGAACTGCTTCTCCATCTTGCGCACCTCCGCGAGGTATGCCTCCATGTGCTCATCCTTTGGCTCATATACCTTGTTGGAGAAGTTGACGAGGAGCTGCGAGTCGCCCTTGATGGTGAGACGCCTCACTCCCAGGGCCACCGCAGCCCTAAGGCCAGCTATGAGGCCCTCGTACTCTGCTATGTTATTGGAGACCTTCTCGCCCTGCTGGAAACAAAGCTGCACGGCGTAGTAGAGCTTGTCCTGGGTGGGTGAGATGAGCACCGCTCCAGCCCCCACGCCCTGGCGTGAGAATGCTCTGTCGAAGTACATGACCCAGCCGTCCGGCGCTTCACTTCCCGGAGATAGGGATTGGTCCTCGCCTGCTTCGAGCTCTGGAGCGTCGGTCCATTCCGCCACAAAGTCTGCGAGCGCAGCCCCCTTGATGACCCTAGCCGTGCTGAACTCCAAGTCAAACGCTTGCAGCTCGATGTTCCATTCAGCGACTCGTCCGGCAGCATTGGGGCTCCTGAGCACTCTTTCCAGCGGGTAAGCTGAGACGACCTTGATGGGATGACCCTGGAAGTACTGGCGCAGCTTGCGTGAGGCCACCAGGAGCGCGAGTAGGATCTTCTGAGGCATGGGGTATCGTGCCCTCGCATCCCGTAGCACTGTGCTGACGAAATACACGGGGTGCTCGACGAGGGCGGGAGAGCTGACGGAGCCCTCGGCTTCCGGGGGTTGACGTTTCTCTTCGGGGCCTTCGGCTTCAGGGGCTTGGAGGTCTTCCGAAACAGTCGCTGCTTCAGGATCTTTGCCTTGGTGGCGCGCCGCTCCGTCCAGCCCGGTGGTTCCACTTGACGGGCCCTTGTCCTGGCGCTCTTCTCTATGGGCTACCAGCTGCGCTGGCGGAGTGGGGTGTGGCAGACAGGTAGAGCACCAAGGGCTCGAGGGGTCGAGGTGCTACCATCACTGGAGGGCTGGTTAGGTATCTCTTGAGGTCTTGGAACGCTCGGTCGGCCTCCGGAGTCCACTCGAATGGACCCTTCTTCTTCATTAGCTTGAAGAACGGTAGGGCATGCTCTCCCAGCTTGGAGATAAAGCGCCCCAACGCAGACACACGACCGGCAAGCTTCTGCATCTCTTTGAGGGTCTGCGGTAGGCTCATGTCTTCGATTGCCTTGACCTTTTCTGGGTTCGCCTCGATCCCTTTGTGGGATACGAGAAAACCTAGCAGCTTGCCGGAAGGGACATCGAACACGCACTTCTCCGGGTTGAGTCGTAAGTTCACCTAGCGCGGGCTTGAGAAGGTCCCCTCCAGGTCTTGGATCAAGGTTCTCGCCTCCCGAGACTTCACCACAATGTCGTCGACGTAGGCCCCGCGTTTCTCCTGAGCTGCCGCCCTAAGTCGATGTGCATCAGCCGCTGAAAGGTCGCTCCCACGTTGTGCAGTCCGAAAGGCATGCAAGTATAGCAGTACACCCCACAGGGGGTTAGGAAGGCGGTCTTCTCCAAATCTTCTACCGCCATCTTGATCTGGTGGTAGCCCGAGAACGCATCCAGGAAGCACAGCAAATCGCACTCGGCGGTGGAGTCGACGATCTGGTCAATGCGTGGTAGCGGGAACGGATCTTGGGGGCAGGCCTTGTTGAGGTTGGTGAAGTCGACACACATGCGCTCCTTCCCGCCTTTCTTTGGCACAACAAGGGGGTTCACCAGCCACTCGGGGTACCGGACCTCACGAATGGCACCCGCCGCCTCCAGCTTGGGGTTTCTTGGACGATGAAGGCCTGCTTCTCCATGGACTGTCATCTCGCCCGCTGCTTCACGGGGCGCACATTGGGGCACACCTTTAAGTGATGCTCAATCACCTCTCTCGGGACCCCACCAGCTGTTTGGGTTCCCATGTGAATATCTCCTTGTTTGCGCACAAGAACTTCACCAATGCTTCCTCCTGGTCAGGGTCGAGGTCGACACCTATGGTAAAGGTGGCTCCTGAGGACCCGTTCTCATCGACCGACACCTGCTTGGTTTCGGCCTTGTCTTGGATGAACAACTGCTTCTTCTTGGTTGGTGCGGCTCCCTTGGCCTCGGAGGCGCCCGCGCCGGCAGGCTGTGCCACCGCGGCGGTCTTGAGGGCAAGCTTGAGCGCCACCAGGGCCTCCTTGGTGTCCCCCTTGATGGTGAGGACGCCCTTGCTCCCAGGCATCTTCATGAGGTTGTAAGCCGGATGGGTTGCCGCCATAAACTGGGCCAGAGCCGGGTACCCGAGGATGACGTTGTACGGGAGGCCGATGCGGGCGATGTCAAAGTCGACCAGCTCGGTGCGATAATTGTCGCGCGTGCCAAAAGTGACAGGAATACGGATCTGCCCCAGGGAGTGGGCGGTGTCGCCGCCAACTCCTGAGAAAGGCTTGCTGGGGCAGAGCCGCTCGAGTGGTACGTGAAGGAGGCCGAAGGCCTCCACAGAGAGCACATTGAGGCCGGCGCCGCCGTTGATGAGGGTCTTGGTGACGGCCACATTGCAAATGGTGGGAGTGCAAAGCATTGGGAGCATACTCGAGCTGGTGGTGGAGACTGGGTGATCCCCTGAGTCGAAGGTGAGGTCGGCCTCGGGCGCGGCCCAGCCCGGTGGAGCCCCCGGGCGCTTGGAAGTGGCGTCGATCTGGCGAAGGAATGACTTGATATGACGATCCAAGGGCGGTGCTTGCGAGCCGCCGAGGAGGGCTGCAACCACGTGGGGTGCCGGTGCCGCGAAGCGCGCGACGAAGAGATCGCGCAGCTCCTCCCAAGATGCCACTGTGGATCCGGGGAGGTTGAGCAGCCAGGCGCGCGGCACGCCGGTCAGGGCCATGGGAAGCCAGTTGGCCATGACCTTGTCGTCGCCCCCGGCCTCGAGGACGGCTTCCTCGTATGCTAGCAGGAAAGCCACCGGATCCGCCACGCCGTCGTAACGCGGTGGCATCTCCGGCTTGAACTTGGGTGGCCACTACACCTGCCGCAAGGCGGGAGCAAGGGCCCGGAGCCCCTGGCTCCGGCGCCGACATCGATCGCGGGAGCGGGAAGCGCTGCCCTTGCCATGGGGGGCGGAGAGCAGCGTGGCGTAGAGCGGATCGACGGAAGGAAAGCTCCGGCGCACCCCTACCTTGCGCGCCAAATGTCGGATTTCGGGTTCCGGCAAAAACCCTTAAGGTTTGAACACTGGGGTGCGCGCGAAGATCTCCCCCTCACCGATCACGCCGTCACATGCTTCACGATCTCTAGGCTAAGCACGACGAACTCTCAACACGTGAGACACAAGATTTATACTGGTTCGGGCCACCGTTGTGGTGTAATACCCTACTCCAGTGTGGTGGTGGATTGCCTCTTGGGCAAAGGATGAACAATACAAGGGGGAGAGGCGTTCTTGTGCTTGGTGGGTGTGAGGATCGCTTGAGTGAGTTCTGGTAGGTGAGGATCCGATCCAAGAGGAGGTGGTTCCTACGGTGGTGGCTAGTCCTATTTATAGAGGCCCTGGTCCTCTTCCCAAATATTGAGTGGGAAGGGAGCCAACAACGGCCAATTTGAAAGGGGACAGCTAGTACAGCTTATCCTAACAAAAGTAGTCTTCGCCTGCCAAAGGCTCTAGTGGTGACGCCGTCTTGGGCTCCACGGTGACCTCCGTCTTGCCGTCCTGCTGGTCTTGGTCTCGTTGCACCGATATGGAAACCTTTGCCTGATGCCTCGGAACTCCTCGCCTGCGCTTGCCTCCTTAGCACCAAAGGGGAAGCGAGGACACTGTGGGCGCCGGCGCCCGCCTGGCCTTGGTCGTCATGGCTCACGTCATGAGAATCTCGCGAGGTTTGCCTTGCCTTGATCTCTCCGCCCCTCGCGAGCCAGCCTGGTGAGGCCACTCCTGAGGAGGTCTTGTGTTGTCCGCCTCGTGAGGCTTGGCCCCTCGCGAGGGTCTTGAGTGCTTGCTGGTGAAGATGGGCCATACGGGCCTGCTTGTGGAGCCATGCCGTGGGCCGCAGGCAGGCAAGTCTGGGGACCCCCGTTCCCAGAACGCCGACAAGTAGAAACCTCCGGCAGGGCCCCAAGCCTTGATGAGCCTTTAGTCATTGCCGTCGAGCCCCAGGCTCCAGCATGGGCGCAGCGCACCGTCTGTTTCCTCCAAATATGGGAACTCCCTGAGGAACAGGAAGAAGCAGAGAAAGTAGCCTATCGATCCAGCATGTACCAGTTTGTGGATGATGCCCTGTATAGAAGGAGACCGAACGGTGTGAAATTGAAGGGCATTCCTCTGGAGGACGGATTGGAGCTATTGGCGGAGAATACATGGAGGCATGTGTGGCTCCCACCTAGGGTCAAGAGCCCTTGCTGGCAAAGCATTCCGGCAAGGTTTCTTCTGGCCCACCGCTCTCCAGGATGCAATTGCACTAGTATCCAAGTGTGAAGCGTGCCAGTTCCATTCAAAGAAGCTTCATCAACCAGCCCAAGCTCTTTAGACAATCCCTCTTTCCTGGCCATTTTCAGTCTGGGGGCTCGATATACTGGGCCCCTTTCCCCGTGCTGTCGGGGGCTTTGAGTACTTTTACGCCGCGATCGACAAGTTCACAAAGTGGCCGGAAGTGGAACCGGTGAGAAAGGTGACAACACAATCAGCCGTCAAGTTCTTCAAGGGACTAGTCTACTGTTTTGGTGTGCCAAACAGAGTCATCACCGACAACGACACACAGTTCACGAGCCGCACCTTCATGCAGTACATCCAAGACCTCGGCGGAAAGGTTTGCTTTGCTTCTATTGCTCATCCCAGAAGTAACGGCCAGGCTGAGAGGGCGAATGCAGAAGTGTTGCGAGGCCTGAAGACCAGAACTTTTGACAAGCTACACAAGTGCGGAAGTCGCTGGATTGATGAGTTGCCAACGGTTCTTTAGTCAATCAGAACGACACCAAATCGAGCCACTGGCTAGACACCCTTTGCCATGGTATACGGTGCAGAAGCAGTTCGCCCCACGGAACTCATATACGGGTCACCTTGAGTGCTCGCTTATGATGAGCTTGAGCAAGAGCAGTTGCGCCAAGATGATGCGACGCTCCTTGAGGAAGATCGTCTTCAGGCTGCTGTGCGAGCCGCTCGCTACCAGCAAGCCTTGCGCCGCTACCATAGCCGCAAGGTTCACGCCCGAAGCCTTGAGGAAGGCGACCTTGTTCTTCGGCGAATCCGATCCGCCAAGAGTTCAAACAAGTTCACACCAAAGTGGGAAGGCCCTTGATACGTCTCCGTCGTATCTATAATTTTTGATTGTTCCATGCCAATATTATACAACTTTCATATACTTTTTGGCAACTTTTTATACTATTTTTGGGACTAACATATTGATCCAGTGCCCAGTGCCAGTTCCTGTTTGTTGCATGTTTTATGTTTCACAGAAACCCCATATCAAACGGAATCCAAACGGGATAAAAACGGACGGAGAATATTTTTGGAATATTTGGAAAATTCTGGAAGAAGAATCAACGCGAGACGGTGACCGAGGTGGCCATGAGGCAGGGGGCGCGCCCGTGACCCTCGTGGGCCACCTGTATGGCGGTTGATGCCCTTCTTCGGCCGCAAGAAAGGTAATTTTTGGAAAAAAATCACGGCGAAGATTTCAGTCCAATCGGAGTTACGGATCTCCATATATATACGAAACGGTGAAATGTCAACAGATCGAGAACGCAGAAACAGAGAGAGAAGAGAGATAGATCCAATCTCGAAGGGGCTCTCGCCCCTCCCACGCCATGGAAGCCAAGGACCAGAGGGGAAACCCTTCTCCCATCTAGGGAGGAGGTCAAGGAAGAAGAAGACGAAGACGAAGGGCCCCCTCTCCCCTTCTCTTCCGGTGGCGCCGGAGCGTTGCCGTGGCCATCATCATCACCACAATCTTCACCAACAACTGCACCGCCATCATCACCAACTCTTCCCCCCTCTATGCGGCGGTGTAACCTCTCCCTTACCCGCTGTAATCTCTACTTAAACATGGTGCTCAACGCTATATATTATTTCCCAATGATGTATGGCTATTCTATGATGTTTGAGTAGATCCGTTTTGTCCTATGGGCTATTTGATGATCAAGATTGGTTTGAGTTGCATGTTTTATTATTGGTGCTGTCCTATGGTGCTCTCCGTGTCGCGCAAGCGTGAGGGATTCCCTCTGTAGGGTTTGCAATATGTTCATGATTTGCTTATGGTGGGTGGCGTGAGTGACAGAAGCACAGACCCGAGTAAGTAGGTTATTTGCGTATGGGATAAAGAGGACTTGATGCTTTAATGCTATGGTTGGGTTTTACCTTAATGATCTTTAGTAGTTGCGGATGCTTGCTAGAGTTCCAATCATAAGTGCATATGATCCAAGTAGAGAAAGTATGTTAGCTTATGCCTCTCCCTCAAGTAAAATTGCAATAATGATTACCGGTCTAGTTATCGATTGCCTAGGGACAAATAACTTTCTCGTGACAACAAGCTCTTTACTAAAAATAATTTAGTTGTGTCTTCATCTAAACACCCCCTAGCTTTTATTTACGCGCTCTTTATCTTCTTGCAAGCCTATCCAACAACACCTACAAAGTACTTCTAGTTTCATAATTGTTCTAGGTAAAGCGAACGTCAAGTGTGCGTAGAGTTGTATCGGTGGTCGATAGAACTTGAGGGAATATTTGTTCTACCTTTAGCTCCTCGTTGGGTTCGACACTCTTACTTATCGAAAGAGGCTACAATTGATCCCCTATACTTGTGGGTTATCAAGACCTTTTTCTGGCGCCGTTGCCGGGGAGCAATAGCGTGGGGTGGATATTCTCGTGTGTGCTTGTTTGCTTTATCACTAAGTAATTTTTATTTGCTATTCTTAGTTGTTTTGTATCTTCAGTTATGGGTAGGAAACGCAAAATACCAAAAAAATTAGTTGTACCTACTGAACCGATGGTTCAAGAACCACTCAAAATCTATCACACTCCTGAAGCTTTTTACTTGGATCATCTTCGATCCCTATGTGCTCGGGCTGAAACCCCAACAACTAGCTTAGTTGAGGGCAAATCTTTAGATGAGCATGCTTGTTATGTGCGACACCGCATATCTGAAAAAGGTAAACTTTTATTGGGTCAAATTCATCGTTTGCAATGCTATGCTTGGAATTTATGTGAAATATATGATGTTACTTGTTGTTCTGAAAACCCTAAGAAACACCTTCCCTACCAATGTGAGTTTATTGATAATGGAATCTTTCTTCTTATGCTAAAGGTGTTTATAATTACTATGATGTTCAACAAATTGAAGAATTTGTTGCTTTTAAGGGTGCTTATGAAATTGCTTCTTTGATTGAAACGTATGATGCTACTCTTTACAAATATGAAAATTTTGCCATACTTAAATATTGCTATGTTAATTATGCTTCTAATGCCTATGTTGCACCATATATTGAGGACTACCCCACTGTCCAAGAAGAGACTAAAATTTTGCAGGAGTCTATGGAAGAAGAAATTGATGAAACTGTGAGCTCATTGGATGAAAAAGATGATGAGGAGAGCGAAGAACAAAAGGAGGAAGAGCGGATTAGCTACCCGTGCCCACCTTCTAATGAGGGTAACTCTTCAACTCATACATTGTTTAATTTCCCTTCGTGCTTACCGAAGGATGATTGCTATGATGATTGTTATGATCCCATTGATTCTCTTGAAATATCCCTTTTTGATGATGCTTGCTATGCTTGTGGCCAAGATGCCAATATGAATTATGCTTATGGAGATGAACTTGCTATAGTTCCTTATGTTAAACATGAAATTGTTGCTATTGCACCCATGCATGATAGTCCTATTATCTTTTTGAATTCTCCCAACTACACTATATCGGAGAAGTTTGTGCTTATTAAGGATTATATTGATGGGTTGCCTTTTACTACTGCACATGATGATTTTAATGAATATAATATGCATGTGCTTGCTTCTCCTACTTGCAATTATTATGAGAGAGGAACTATATCTCCACCTCTATGTTTCCCACATGAAAAAATTGCAAGAAACTGTTTATACTATGCATTGGCCTTTACTATGTGTGCATGAATTGTTCTTTTATGACATGCCGATGCATAGGAAGAGAGTTAGACTTCGTCATTACATGATATATGTTGCTTTGTGCTCACTACTAAATTACAAATCATTGTTAATTAAAATTGGCTTTGATATACCTTGGGATCCGGGTGGATTCAGTACTTGAGCACTATATGCCTAGCTTAATGGCTTTAAAGAAAGCGCTGCCAGGGAGACAACCCGGAAGTTTTAGAGAGTCATTTATTTCTGTTGAGTGCTTTCTTATAGTTTAAAAACAACAAAAATAAAGAGGGGAACCCGAAACTTTTTCGAAAAGAAAAGCGAAAGTGAGAAAGATGAGCATTGTTGAAGTGGGAGCTAGCCTTGAACTTTGTTCATGCTCACAGAAACTTTGTGAATCTTGATTACAGAAACTTTTCAATAAAAATAATTATCCCCTTGTACAATTCCATTGTATTATAAAAATAATGTGCCAAGGTTTGCCTTTAGGATGTTTACAATGCTTGTTGGTTTGTATGGTGCAGGACAGAAACTTTGGTTGTAGTGCGCGATTTTTATTTTTTTAGTGGAACGTCAAATGGTTCTGAAATATTTCGCAATGTCTTTATATACAAATTGTTTATTTTTCCTAATTTTTTCAGAATTTTTCAAGTATCATAAGTATGGTGAATGTTCAGATTGTTACAGACTGTTCTGTTTTAGACAGATTCTGTTTTTGATGCATAGTTTGCTTGTTTTGATGAAACTATCGATTTATATCAGTGGATTAAGCCATGGAAAAGTTATACTACAGTATACACAATGCAAAAACAAAATATGAATTGGTTTGCAACAGTACTTAGAGTAGTGATTTGCTTTATTATACTAACGGATCTTACCGAGTTTTCTGTTGAAGTTTTGTGTGGATGAAGTGTTCGATGATCGAGAAGGTCTCGATGTGAGAAGAAGGAAGAGAGGCAAGAGCTCAAGCTTGGGGATGCCCAAGGCACCCCAAGTAAATATTCAAGGAGACTCAAGCGTCTAAGCTTGGGGATGCCCCAGAAGGCGTCCCCTCTTTCTTCAACAAATATCGGTATGTTTTCGGATTCGTTTCGTTCATGCGATATGTGCAAATCTTGGAGCGTCTTTTGCATTTAGTTTTCATTCTTCTTTTACACACCATGCTGGTATGAGATAGTCCTTGGTTGATTTATAGAATGCTCTATGCACTTCACTTATATTCTTTGAGTATGGCTTTATAGAATGCTTCATGTGCTTCACTTATATCATTTGAAGTTTGGATTGCCTGTTTCTCTTCACATAGAAAACCGCCATTTGTAGAATGCTCTTTTGCTTCACTTATATTTGTTAGAGCGTGGGCATATCTTTTGTAGAAAGAATGGAACTCTCTTGCTTCACTTATATCTATTTAGAGAGATGACAGGAATTGGTCATTCACATGGTTAGTCATAAAATCCTACATAAAACTTGTAGATCACTGAATATGATATGTTTGATTCCTTGCAATAGTTTTTGCGATATAAAGATGGTGATCTTAGAGTCATGGTAGTGGGTAGTTGGATTATTAGAAATACTTGTGTTGAGGTTTGTGATTCCCGTAGCATGCACGTATGGTGAACCGTTATGTAACGAAGTCAGAGCATGATTTATTTATTGATTGTCTTCCTTATGAGTGGCGGTCGGGGACGAGCGATGGTCTTTTCCTACCAATCTATCCCCCTAGGGGCATGCGTAATAGTACTTTGCTTCGAGGGCTAATAGATTTTTGCAATAAGTATGTGAGTTCTTTATGACTAATGTTGAGTCCATGGATTATACGCACTCTCAGCCTTCCATCATTGCTAGCCTCTTCGGTACCACGCATTGCCCTTTCTCACCTCGAGAGTTGGTGCAAACTTCACCGGTGCATCCAAACCCCGTGATACGATACGCTCTATCACACATAAACCTCCTTATATCTTCCTCAAAACAGCCACCATACCTACCTATCATGGCATTTCCATAGCCATTCCGAGATATATTGCCATGCAACTTCCATCATCATCATATACATGACTTGAGCATTTATTGTCATATTGCTTTGCATGATCATAAGATAGCTAGCATGATGTTTTCATGGCTTGTCCGTTTTTTGATGTCATTGCTACGCTAGATCATTGCACATCCTAGTACACTGCCAGAGGCATTCATATAGAGTCATATCTTTGTTCTAGTATCGAGTTGTAATATTGAGTTGTAAGTAAATAAAAGTGTGATGATCATCATTATTAGAGCATTGCCCCAGTGAGGAAAGGATGATGGAGACTATGATTCCCCCATATAGGGATGAGACTCCGGACTTTACAATAAAAAAGAGAGGCCAAAGAAGCCCACCAAAAAAATAAAATAAAAATGAGAGAAAAAGAGAGAAGGGGCAATGTTACTATCCTTTTACCACACTTGTGCTTCAGAGTAGCACCATGATCCTTCATATAGAGAGTCTCTTGAGTTATCACTTTCATATACTAGTGGGAATTTTCATTATAGAACTTAGCTTGTATATTCCGATGATGGGCTTACTCAAATGCCCGAGGTCTTCATGAGCAAGCAAGTTGGATGCACACCCACTTAGTTTCTAGTTTGAGCTTTCATACACTTATAGCTCTAGTGCATCTGTTGCATGGCAATCCCTACTCCTCACATTGACATCGATTGATGGGCATCTCCATAGCCCGTTGATTAGCCGCGTCGATGTGAGACTTTCTCCTTTTTGTCTTCTCCATACAACCTCCATCATCATATTCTATTCCACCTATAGTGCTATGTCCATGGCTCACGCTCATGTATTGCGTGAAAGTTGAAAAGGTTTGAGAACATCAAAAGTATGAAACAATTGCTTGGCTTGTCATCGGGGTTGTGCATGATTTGAATATTTTGTGTGGTGAAGATGGAGCATAGCCAGACTATATGATTTTGTAGGGATAACTTTCTTTGGCCATGTTATTTTGAAAAGACATGATTGCTTTATTAGTATGCTTGAAGTATTATTGTCTTAATGTCAAATGATAGACTATTGCTTTGAATCACTCGTATCTTAATATTCATGCCATGATTAGACATATGATCAAGATTATGCTAGGTAGCATTCCACATCAAAAATTAACTTTTTATCATTTACCTACTCGAGGACGAGCAGGAATTAAGCTTGGGGATGCTGACACGTCTCCGTCGTATCTATAATTTTTGATTGTTTCATGCCAATATTATACAACTTTCATATACTTTTTGGCAACTTTTTATACTATTTTTGGGACTAACATATTGATCGAGTGCCCAGTGCCAGTTCCTGTTTGTTGCATGTTTTATGTTTCGCAGAAACCCCATATCAAACGGAATCCAAACGGGATAAAAATGGACGGATAATATTTTTGGAATATTTGGAAAATTCTGGAAGAAGAATCAACGCGAGACGGTGCCCGAGGTGGCCACGAGGCAGGGGGCGCGCCCCTGACCCTCGTGGGCCACCTGTAAGGCGGTTGATGCCCTTCTTCGGCCGCAAGAAAGCTAATTTTTGGAAAAAAATCACGGCGAAGATTTCAGTCCAATCAGAGTTACGGATCTCCATATGTATACGAAACGGTGAAAGGGCAGCAGACCGAGAACGCGGAAACAGAGAGAGACAGAGAGATAGATCCAATCTCGGAGGGGCTCTGGCCCCTCCCACGCCATGGAGGCCAAGGACCAGAGGGGAAACCCTTCTCCCATCTAGGGAGGAGGTCAAGGAAGAAGAAGACGAAGGGCCCCCCTCTCCCCTTCTCTTCCGGTGGCGCCGGAGCGCTGCCGTGGCCATCATCATCACCGCAATCTTCACCAACAACTTCACCGCCATCATCACCAACTATTCCCCCCTCTATGCAGCGGTGTAACCTCTCTCTTACCTGCTGTAATCTCTACTTAAAAATGGTGCTCAATGCTATATATTATTTCCCAATGATGTATGGCTATTCTATGATGTTTGAGTAGATCCGTTTTGTCCTATGGGCTATTTGATGATCAAGATTGGTTTGAATTGCATGTTTTATTATTGGTGCTGTCCTATGTTGCTCTCCGTGTCACGCAAGCATGAGGGATTCCCGCTGTAGGGTTTGCAATATGTTCATGATTTGCTTATGGTGGGTGGCGTGAGTGACAGAAGCACAGACCCGAGTAAGTAGGTTATTTGCGTATGGGATAAAGAGGACTTGATGCTTTAATGATATGGTTGGGTTTTACCTTAATGATCTTTAGTAGTTGCGGATGCTTGCTAGAGTTCCAATCATAAGTGCATATGATCCCAGTAGATAAAGTATGTTAGCTTATGCCTCTCCCTCAAATAAAATTGCAATAATGATTACCGGTCTAGTTATCGATTGCCTAGGGACAAATAACTTTCTCGTGACAACAAGCTCTTTACTAAAACTAATTTAGTTGTGTCTTCATCTAAACAGCCCCTAGCTTTTAATTATGCGCTCTTTATCTTCTTGCAAGCCTATCCAACAACACCTACAAAGTACTTATAGTTTCATACTTGTTCTAGGTAAAGCGAACGTCAAGTGTGCGTAGAGTTGTATTGGTGGTCGATAGAACTTGAGGGAATATTTGTTCTACCTTTAGCTCCTCGTTGGGTTCGACACTCTTACTTATCGAAAGAGGCTACAATTGATCCCCTATACTTGTGGGTTATCAGCCCTTATCGGGTAAAACGAGTCACCAGGCCCGGTGCAATCCGCTTGGAGACCTAAGATGGCATTCCGGTGAGCAATTCCTGGAATATCGAACATCTTCGCAAGTTTTACCCCTAAGGCGCGGTTGCCGGGAGCCCCGACAACCCCCTTTTGTACTAGCCTTGCCGGCAAGGCATGTAACCCTATGTACAAAGCCAGGCGCAGACCCTGTGCGTAGTCAGGGAAAGGAAACACTTAGTATGTACAGTTTCCTGTTGATTTCCATGTTTATGTGTATATGTATATACATGCTTGTCCAGGATATTGTACTGCTTTTTGATTCCAACAAATGTTAATGGACCGCCAAGGTTCCATGCTCCTGTCCTCCCTTCTTTCCAGTCGCGGCAAGGACGCTCGATTCCGCCAAGGACCCGGCTCCGGCAAGAAGTTGGGAAGACTGCCCGGCACGGCGAACTCCGACAAACCAAATAGATAAAGTTCACCTCTTGCCCATTCATGTTCGTAACCTGTGACTTGTGCATTAGAAAACCTCGCCACTCTCTTTTAAACTCGGGTGCTCCCATCCTTGGCCCGAATGCTGCTTCGGACAGAATGGTCGTAGTAGCCTTTACTAAAAGGAGATTGATGAGGGGCTGGACCCTTTGTCTGTAACCCGGCAGATGTGATTCTCCGGCATGCATAGAGGGCACCGGCAGGATAGCTTGCCAGGAGAACTCGTTTATTTGCATTAAAGAGGCATTTCGCCTCTGCATGGACGTGTACATGCATGGGTTCCCGGCAAGGCTGGTCTTTTTCATTGACATGCTGATACAAGTACGAATGTTACAGGACTCAGGCATGGGCTCGAGAGATTACATTATTTAGAAATTAAGATTTGGCGATTGCCTACAAGCTAAAAGAAAGATAAGTTCCCCATGATCTCTGTTCTTGCCCCTTTCCTCCCAGGTGCGGCAGGTGAAGGCAAAGAAGAGGCAACGGGGAACACGCTGATGGAGAGCATGGCGGGGATGGCCCTCGGCAAGGCGCATGGCCGAGGGAGGAGGGCGATGCAGATGATGGTGCTGCCACCGATGGTCAGCCGGAGTCGGAATCGGCATCCTCCCGCCTGCTACTATCGTCGTCGCTGTCGCTGTCCTCCTCGTCACTGTCGCTCGAGGAGGAGGTTTTGTTGTCGGTGGAGCTCTCCGCGCAGCACCCTAAGCGGGTTCCCGAGCGCCCGAAGACCTTGACGGAGAGCAGGCTGTTCTCCATTAATTTGAACTGGAGAACGTGCCCCTCCGATAGGCTATGGGCACGGGCAAAGGTCTTCCACCCACGGCGGAGGTACATGATGTGAGGGGCGGGGAAGTCGACATCGACTCGCATGCCGCCGTTTCCGTGGCCCCTCATATGTAGCCTCAAGGCCTATGGTGGGTCAAGCTCCATTACCCGAGCAAACGGGGTGGGGAGGCGGATGTGACCGCACACTGGCTTGTACAGCCTGATGAAGAACTCGCGGGGTGGTCTCCGACATGGCCCTCCATTGGGGGGAGAGCCGCTGGCGGAATCGCGGCCGGTGCGCCACCCCGTCCTCCTCTCCCCAACCGCCACGGCGGCCTCGGCCTCGGCCTCGCCCCTTCCTCTTCCTCTCACAGCGGGCTCCGCCGCCATGAGCTCTGGAGGAGGGGGGACACGCTGTCAAGCAGAAGCCCTCGTTGCCGCCATTGAAGCGCCGGCGCGCCCTCTCACCATGGAGAGTGGAAGAAAGGGACCAAGAAGGAAGGACATGAATGCAGAAGGACACTGTCCCTCTCCCCCCTTATAGAGGGACGAGGCCAGGGCTCGGCCCCCCAACCAGAGGACGGCTGCCCCACTCGACCAATCCGGCCACTAGAGGCGCAAGGAACCAGGACCGACCCGCTGCTCCAATCAGCAACGCCCGGCCTCCCGCCTCGGCGTTAAGGCCCGTGCCCTCCGTATCGACCACCTACCTGCCCTAAGGCATGGGGGACATGTGGCGGGCGAGCCAGAATTAAGAAGACAAGTGGGATGCCCGTTTCCCACCCCGTGATCGTGGGGCGCAGGCGCCATGAAGGCCACGACCCGTGTCCACTTTGTAAATGAGCAGCGCCCCTGCGGCTTCCTCTTTTTTATGGGAAGGACGCAAGCCATCTCTTTACTATTCACCATGAGGTGACACAAGCGTGCTGTGACCGTTCCACGCACGACCCCCACATCACGCACTCAATGCGAATCGTGGGGAAGCGCAACTGGCGAAGAAGTTACTGCGGTTAAAACTCTGCCACGCGTGCCCGCACACCGTTCCGGGCCTGACCCAACAACGCTTCGCGCTTATGTGTGGCCCAAGCCCGAGGGCTCCTGTCGGTGTACAAAAGTAGGGGCCTTTCTGTACCCCTTTACTTGTGCACGGGCAGTCGTAGCCACACCTGCGGCCATGCTTGGCGGGGTAGAGGAAGGAAAGATACGAGACTGCCAAGGCAGCACTGAAGCCAAAGGCATGAAGAGCAAAGGGGCAAGATGGACGCCCCCCGGCAACACCCTTGCCGGGGCGGCCTACGTAGCCCCGGCAAGAGCCTTGCCGGGGCGACTTTCCCAACGCCAGCAAAGCCGCCACCCTTGAGCCTGAGAGTTCTGACACCATCAACAATGTCGAGACCAAGACTCGGGGGCGCCTGTGTGGTGGCATGCAGATCTTTGTGAAGACCAAAGGCCTGCAAGTCTAGATAAAAACTAGAAGACGAAGACCCCTGGCAAGATCCTTGCCGGGGATGGCCGAAGACCCCCGGCAAGATCTTTGCCGGGGACGGCCGCGAGACCCCGGCAAGACCCTTGCCGGGGGCATCTGCGGGGCCGCGGCCAGGCCTGCACCTGCCAAAGTTTCGCTGCCCCACGGCCGTTCCGACGCGGCAACCAGCCCGCCAACTAGGCAAGCGCCTGCGTGGCAGCATGCAGCTTCTAGGCCAACTAGTCAAGCACCTGCGTGGTGGCATGCAGATCTTCGTGAAGACCCTGTCACCGCACCAGCACAGCGACCAGCCAACCAGCATGGCGCTGCATGCCTCGTCAGATTGGACGCGCGTCGAAGCAAGGCGAGGCAGCGACGGACGGGACGAGCTCTGTTTCTATCCCCGATAAAGCAAGAGGACACATAGGCAGTGCATTAAATGTGTTTGTCCTACGATGTCAGGCGATAAACTTGTACACTGTAGATACTTTCCACCTCATGTGTGCCACTGTGGCAACCCCTTTGACATATAAAAGGAGGCCCGAGGCGTACTGTGGATGGATTCGGACTTTTTGGACTGGGCACGCATAGTAGCTAGTCCAAGAACTGAAGAACACAAGATAAACACAGACAAGCAGGACTAGGGTTTTATGCATCATTTGCGGCCCGAACCTGGGTGAAGTCCCCTCGCGTTGATCGCTAGACCTGCTCTTTGCGCAACCCTTCGCCCCCGCCAACCGTAGAAGGGATTCCCCGGGATCCCATAGGTGTCGTTCCCCGATAATAATTGATCAAACTTGTGCACTTGCTAGCATTCACACTTCATAAATTATTTCTTTTATCATTTACCTACTCGAGGACGAGCAGGAATTAAGCTTGGGGATGCTGATACGTCTCCAAGGTATCTATAATTTATGAAGTATTCATGCCATGTTCACAACAATTTTATATGGTTTTGGTATGCTTTTATCAGAACTAACCCAGACTGACGCTGTTTTCAGCAGAACTACCATGGTGTCGTTTTTTGTGTAGAAATAAAAGTTCTCGGAATGGGTTGAAAATTTACGGTGATTTTTTATGGACCAAAAGAGACCCCCGAAGCACCGGAGCTGGGCCAGAAGAGTCCCGTGGAGGCCACAAGCCTAGGGGCACGCCCACCCCCCAGGGCGCGCCCCTAGGGCTTGTGGGCCCCTCGGGGACTCCCTGACTTGTTTCCAATGCAAAAAATTCTGATAAATACCAAAACCCCCGAAAAGATCCCTAGATCGGAAGTTCCGCCGCCACAAGCCTCTGTAGCCATGAAAAAACAATCGACAGCCCGTTCCGGCACCCTGCCGAAGGGGGAAACCATCACCCGAGGCCATGTTCATCATCCCGACGGTCTCCATGACAAGGAGGGAGTAGTTCACCCTCGGAGCTGAGGGTATGTACCAGTAGCTATGTGTTTGATCTCTCTCCCTCGTATTCTTGATTTGGCACGATCTTGATATGGTGTTTCTCCCCCTCTACCTTCTTGTGATGAATCGAGTCTTGCTCTTTGAGGTTTCGTTATGTTAGATTGAGTATTGGATTTGAGAACACTTGAGGTATGTCTTGCAATGGGATATCTGTGGTGACAATGGGATGTTCTATTGATTCACTTGATGTATGTTTTGGCACTCAAGTCGCGGATTCCCGAGGTGACATTGGGGTAATCTATGCATAGGGGTTGATGCACATTGTCGTCCTACGTTCTCCGATAGAAACTTTGGAGTGTTCTTTGTTGCACATTGAGGGATTGTTATGTGATCCAATTATGTTATCATTGTTGAGAGAATTTGCGCTAGTGAAAGTATGAACCCTAGGCCTTGTTTTCAAGCATTGCAATACAGATTTTGCTCAATTTTACTACTAGTTACCTTGCTGTTTTTATATTTTCAGATTACAAACACCTATATCTACCATTCATATTACACTTGTATCACCATCTCTTCGCCGAACTAGTGGACCTATACAATTTACCATTGTATTGGGTGTGTTGGGGACACAAGAGACTCTTTGTTATTTGGTTGCAGGGTTGTTTGAGAGAGACCATCTTCATCGTACGCCTCCCACGGATTGATAAACCATATGTCATCCACTTGAGGGAAAATTGCTACTGTCCTACAAAACTCTGCGCTTGGAGGCTCAACGCGAGTCTACAAGAAGAAGGTTGCGTAGTAGACATCAAGTACTCACAAGACTTACATCAGATCTAAACTAAATATGCATCGGTATCAAAGGAATGGGGCTATATCTTTGGACTGAACTGTAGAATTGCCAGAAGAGAAGGGAAAGGCCAAGCTTATCGAAGACTAGCATCTTGAAGCATGTTGCAACATTATAAGAGTGCAGATTATCATATTATAAGTAGCAAGTATATTGTAGTAACGCCCAAAGATCCTTCCTCGACTCCCTGCGAGAAACCAATCCCGGAGGCATCAAATCCATTTCACATCTCCAATAACCAGTTCTAGTTGTATCGATCGGGATACAACTCCGAGTGTCCGTTACCGTGGACACCGCTATTCGAATAGATTAACTTCCCTGCAGGGGTGCACAAACTTACCCAACACGCTTGATTAACTTTGGTCGGGCACACCATCAGATCATACCCGGCCTCGGCTGATCGACACACCTAGTCCTACCTAGGCTCAATAGAGAAGCCAGCACACCTGTCTACATCCTCAGCACGCAGGGGTCTTGGGCCCATCACCCTTTGCACTCATGCACATTGGGAGGATGGCCGGGATCAGTCCTGGCTACATCCTTATACAAGGGAGGTGCTTACACGGACCACCCGGGTGCGTGCCGCTCAATCTCTGACATCCGAAGAGGTTTCGGCGAAACATACGACGTAGAGTGCCCATACTTATTCCCGCGTGGTGGTCTGTGCGAAAAGGCCAGAGGCCTGCTCGGATCACATATCCAAACCGTTTGTGTCTTGGGAGCGCGTGTAACGATCAATGATCCACGATATGTGGTCGCGTCGCCCTGTCTCAAGGACTTACGACAAGGGCTAAGAATGCATGGTCGTGCCGCGTAATTATCTCGCGGGCATCCTCCAGATCAACCCGACTCCACATCACTCGGGGGTACCCTCACGGTCAACCTGACTTCACATTTCTCGCGCGGATACCCCTCGGGGCCGACCCGACTTTAGCCTGGTTCTAGGGTAAAGTCAAAGTAACCGTGTGTCCATAAGACCAGGGGGAATTCCAGGAATCACCCTCGATGGATTCCACTTGATGTAAACATCAAGGTGAACTAGGCGGAATCACCCTCGAAGGTTCACACTTGCGGGGTTGCACGATAGAGTCACTATCGGGAGTGGTGAAAGAGGAATCACCCTCCATAAACCACGAAGGAATAACTACACTACAGAGATCTCATCAGAAGTGCTATACAAGGTATCACCCTCGGCACTCGATAGTAACTCTACAGAGTCATACAACTATGGGGGGTGTGATGTGATGTGTCGGCCTCTGGACGTCGATCACATTGATCGAGTTATCGATCATAAAGCGGGGGCAACTGGGACAAGGTGGGGGGTCACAAGTGGATCACTAACCAACCTATACTAAGAAGATAGGATAAGAACGTAAGGTACAAAACTAGGTTACAACACTAGTGGAAAAAAGCCTAGCTATGGCGTGGCCAAAAGTGCCTTGCTGGCGTAGAGACCCAACGCCACCAATATGGCACCAGCGAAAACAGTTTATTGGTGGCGTTGGTAGACACGTCAGCAGTATTTTAGTACTGATGGCGTCCACCAGGCTAACGCCAGCAATATATTGTTTTAACTATGGCGCTTATTGTGAGGCAACGCCAGCAATTTGTAACTTTCAGCAATAAAAAAATATACCCAGCGATTAGTATATGTGTAGTGATATGTCTCCAACGTATCTATAATTTTTGATTGTTCCATGTTGTTATATTATCAATCATGGATGTTTTATAATCATTTCATAGTCATTTTATATCATTGTTTGGTACTAACCTATTGACATAGTGCCAAGTGCCAGTTGCTATTTTTTCCCATGTTTTTTACTTCGCAGAAAATCAATATTAGACGGAGTCCAAATGCCACGAAACTCCACGGCGAATTTTATGGGCCAGAAGGAACACAACGGGCCCTGGCTGCGTCTGGGGGGTGCCCCGAGGGGGGCACAACCCATCAGGGCGCGCCAGGAGGCCCAGGCGCGCCCTGGTGGGTTGTGCCCACCTCGGGTGCCCCCGGACCGCCTCTTTGCCCTATAAATACCCCCAATATTCCAGAAACCCTAAAGGCATCAACGAAATATTCATCCAGTCGCTGCAGTGTCCAGAACCACTAGATCCAATCTACACACCATCTCAGATGGGGTTCACCACCTCCATTGGTGCCTCTCCGATGATGCGTGAGTAGTTCTTTGTAGACCTTCGGGTCCGTAGTTAGTAGCTAGATGGCTTCCTCTCTCTCGCTGAATTCTCAATACAATGGTCTCTTGGAGATCCATATGATGTAACTCTTTTGCGTGTGTCTGTTGGGATAGATGAACTTTGAGTTTATGATCAGATCTATCTTTTTATATCCATGAAAGTTATTTGAGTTTCTTTGATCTCTTATATGCATGATTGCATATAGCCTCATATTTCTTCTCCGATATTTGGGTTTTGTTTGACCAACTTGATCTATTTACCTTGCAATGGGAAGAGGTGCTTTGTAGTGGGTTCGATCTTACGGTGCTTGATCCCAGTGACAGAAAGGGAAACGACACGTATGTATAGTTGCTACTAAGGATAAAACGATGGGGTCTATCTCTACATAGATAGATCTTGTCTACATCATGTCATCGTTCTTATTGCATTACTCCGTTTTTCCATGAACTTAATGCACTAGATACATGCTGGATAGCGGCCGATGTGTGGAGTAATAGTAGTAGATGCAGGCAGGAGTCGGTCTACTAATCTTGGACGTGATGCCTATATAATGATAATTGCCTGGATATCGTCATGATTATTCGAGGTTCTGTCAATTGCCCAACAGTAATTTGTTCACCCCCCGTTTCCTATTTTTCTCGAGAGAAGCCACTAGTGAAACCTACGGTCCCTGGGTCTTCTTTCTCATATATTTGCCTTTGCGATCTACTTTTTCCTTACATTTATGTTCAGATCTATTAAAACAAAAATACAAAAATACCTTGCTGCGTTTTGTTTCTATTTATTTTATTTGCGATCTATCTTTCAATCTACTACAAATTTACCTCACGTCCGTTTTCCTATCTTGAGGCGCCGTACCCCGGAAGGGATTGACAACCCCTTTAAAACGTCGGGTTTCGAGGATTTGTAATCTGTGTGCAGGGGCTGTTTATGTTGTGTTGCTTGGTTCTCCTACTGGTTCGATAACCTTGGTTTCATATATGAGGGAAATACCTACCGCCGATGTGCTGCATCATCCCTTCCTCTTTGGGCAAATACCGAGGTAGCATCAAGCGACATCAAAAGGAATTTCTGGCACTGTTGCCGGGGAGGATCTTCAACATATACCAGGTTCCTAATCACAAATCTCATCTCCTCGCAATTTACATTATTTGCCATTTGCCTCTCGTTTTCCTCTCCCCCACTTCACAATTTATTTTCATTTTAATCGCCCCTCTTTTTCCGTTCGCCATTTACTTGCCAGATCTATCCTTTGCTTGCAATCATGAGTGATTTCGGTATGGCACCAACAGATGGTGGCCTAACTCCTAAGATAGGATGTACGGGCAATCTGGATGCTAAAACTTTTATCTTGGGGTAAGGGAACGTTATGGGAAAAGAAGGTATCCAAGAATTTTTCACTTGTGTTGGAAATCTAAGTCTTGATGAGGCTCCTATACTTAAAACTACTAAATCTTATTCGGATACTATTTCCGCACTAGTTCTGAAACTTGAAAGTAAATTTATTCGTACCCATCCTACTCTGCAAAGATTGTTTTTTGAGCTTCCCATTATAAAGAATCCCAGGGCTAAAAAGTTGGCCACTCTCGTTCTTATGAATGAGTTTGACTACATAATACGGGAGGCTAGGGAAATCTTTGATTTTTATGGTATAAATCATGAAAAAGCTGTGATAGATGAAATTATTTACAATAGTGATTTTGCTTTGAGACATTTGCTTGGGGATAATAAGATCTTTGATGAGAATCTCAAAAAGGAGGTCCCCGTTCTAGATATAATCCAACATGTTTTTAATAATGTTAATCAACATTACTCTTGGATTGTTGCCGGAAACCAAAGGGTTTATGATGAAACCACCGCTAAGAAATGCTAAAGTTTCCATGGATAATATGTTCTATGTTGTGCATACAAAACCCCATGATGAAACCACCGCTAAGAAAGTTAAGAAGAAGGATCACAAATCTTAGATCCTTGCTTTATGCCTAGCTAAGGGCGTAAAACTATAGTGCTTGTTGGGAGGCAACCCAATGAATAAATTTTATTTTTGCTTTTTTGCTTTATGTTCTTGAGTTTTAGAACAATTATGCTACTGTTATGAGTGTTAGCACAATTTGCTTTTTGCTTTATGTTCTTGAGTGCTTGTTGGGCGTAAAACTATATTTTTGCTTTTTGCTTTATGTTTTTGTGTTTTAGTTAGTGTTTGTGCCAAGTAGAACCAATATGATCTTCTTGGGTGATAGTTGTTTGATCTTGCTGAAAAAGACAGAAACTTTGCGCTCACGAAAACAATTCTCATTTTTTAGCAGAAAGAGATTTTGCCCTGATTCTTTTTGCAGAAGATTAATATACAAATTACCCTGGATGTCCTAGTTTTCAGACTTTTTGGAGTTCCAGAAGTTTTCGAAAAAGTCAGATTGCTACAGACTGTTCTGTTTTGACAGATTCTATTTTTCTTTGTGTTGTGTGCTTATTTTGATGGCTCTATGGTTTTCTTTGATGAGTTTTTGCCATAGAAAAGTTGGAATACAGTAGATATAATACAAAAACAAAATATGAATTGGTTTGAGATAGTACTTATAGTAGTGGTTTGCTTTCTTATACTAACGGATCTCACGAAGGTTTTCTTGAGTTTTGTGTGATTGAAGTTTTCAAGTTTTGGGTTATCTTACGATGGATGAAGGAAGGATAGAAGAGCCTAAGCTTGGGGATTCCCCGGCATCCCAAGCTATTATCCAAAAATGAGCAACCAACTAAGCTTGGGGATGCCCCCGAGTGGCATCGCCGCTTTCTTCCAACGACTACTTGAAGCTATATTTTTATTCGTCACATGATATGTGTTTTGCTTGGAGCATCTTGTATGATATGAGTCTTTGCTTATTTTATTTTGTGTTTTAAGTCATCAATATTTGCTCGACACACCTATTTGGGAGAGCCAAAATTATGTCATGACTTTTTAGAATTGCTCTCTATGCTTCACTTAAATTTTTATGAGCTTTGGACTTACTCCAGTGCTTCACTTATATCTTTTTGAGCACGGTGTGCTTAGTAATTTTTGAAGAAATTCCCTCTTACTTCATTTAGATTTATTTGAGAGTTAGTAAATTTTGAAGAAATTATCTCTTGCTTCACTAAAATTATTTTGAGAGAAAGAAAAAGAATTATGCTCATGATCTTCACTTATATTTGTTTGAGCTTATGAAAAGAAACACATGAAAATTAGTCCCAAAGTGATAGATATCCAAGAAGGATATAATAAAAACTCTCATGAAGATAATTGGACAAAATAAACTTGATTCTTAGTAATAGTTTTGAGATATGATGTTGTCATATGTGAGTTATATTGATGAGTAATTATGCTTTAGTAAGAATATAGGTGTTAAGGTTTGTGATTCCCTATGCAAGTACGAAAGTCAATAGTCATGCAATGAAATTATATCCTACTTGTGGTGCATTATTTGGTGTTATTTATTCTTAATTCTTGCTTATGAGATTATCCGTTTCTTGGTTGGTCGATTCCTAATCTTTTGCTAGCCTTCATTTTGCTCCAAGTATGATCGCTACTTGTGCATCCAAACTCCTTTAAACCAGTTTTGCCATATGAGTCCACTATATCTACCTATATGCAGTATTATTTTGCCGTTCTAAGAAAATTTGCATGTGCCATCTCTAATTTTCAAAATAAACTTCTCTTTTGTGTGTTTGTTTTGCTCGCGGAGCGGTGAGGGGTGGCTAATATTTTCCATGCTGGATGTGTTATTCTCACGAGGAGTGTTTATTCACTTGTCATTGCATGAGAAAAAGGCAAAAGTTTTAGGGATGACTAGTCCCGAAATGCAAAAATGAATTTACTTTATGTTATCAAATAATAAATCCTTGGAAAGTGTTGGTATGGAGGGCACCCATGGATACGGTTAGCCATGGAAAGTGAAAGTATGGTGTAAAAAGGAATAAACTTTATTTTCTGTTTGGGAACCGCCTATGGCATATCTAGCATGGAAAGTGTTGGGAACTCTAAGGCATTTTCGTTGGTGGGATGGATACACCTCCCATAATGTTTTTATCTCTAATTTTTTCGCTTTGAGCTCTGGCACCTCTACAAATCCCTACTTCCCTCTTCGAAGGGCCTTTTTTTACTTTATGCAATTTTATTTTGAATTTGAGTCTCCATCTTCTCTCATAAAAGCATCAACTACGAGGCAATATGATCGTACTTAAGTATTAGGTGTAGCTAATATTCGAGTGTGTTTCATGAATGGATCAATGGTTCAGCATGATGGGCTAGGGATAACTTATTTTAGCGTTGATATTTTGAAAGACATGGTTGCTTGTTGATATGCTTGAGTATCTAAATTATTATGTCAAAACTAGACTATTGCTTTGAATCACATAAAAGTCCAAATGTCTGTGTTATAAAGAAAAGAATATGATATGACATGTTAGGCAACATTCCACATGAAAAATTCTATTTTTATCATTTACCTACTCGAGGACGAGTAGGAGTTAAGCTTGGGGATGCTGGTACGTCTCCAACGTATCCATAATTTTTGATTGTTCCATGCTATTATAGTATCAATCTTGGATGTTTTATAATCATTTTATAGTCATTTTATATCATTTTTTGGTACTAACCCAACATAGTGCCAAGTGCGAGTTGCTGTTTTTTTCCATGTTTTTTACATCATAGAAAATAAATATCAGATGGAGTCCAAATGCCACGAAACTCCACAGAGAATTTTTATGGGCCAGAAGGAAAACAACGGGCACTGGCCGCGCCTGGGGGTGCCCCGAGGGGGGCACAACCCACCAGGGCGTGCCAGGAGGCCCAGGCACGCCCTGGTGGGTTGTGCCCACCTCAGGTGCCACCCGTACCGCCTCTTTGCTTTATAAATACCCCAATAATCCAGACACCCTAAAGGCATCGACGAAATATTCATCTAGCCGCCGCAGGGTCCAGAACCACCAGATCCAATCTAGACACCATCTCGGATGGGGTTCACCACCTCCATTGGTGCCTCTCCGATGATGTGTGAGTAGTTCTTTGTAGACCTTCGGGTCCGTAGTTAGTAGCTAGATGGCTTCCTCTCTCTCACTGAATTCTCAATCCAATGGTCTCTTGGAGATCCGAATGATGTAACTCTTTTGCGGTGTGTTTGTTGGGATCGATGAACTTTGAGTTTATGATCAGATCTATCTTTTTATATCCATGAATGTTATTTGAGTTTCTTTGATCTCATATATGCATGATTGCTTATAGCCTCGTATTTATTCTCCGATATTGCATTTTTTTTGCAAACTTGATTTATTTATCTTGCAATGGGAAGAGGTGCTTTGTAGTGGGTTCGATCTTATGGTGCTTGATCCCAGTGACAGAAAGGGAAACGACACGTATGTATCATTGCTACTAAGGATAAAACGATGGGGTCTATCTCTACATAGATAGATCTTGTATACATCATGTCATCGTTCTTATTGCATTATTCCGTTTTCGCATGAACTTAATACATTAGATGCATGCTGGATAGCGGTCGATGTGTGGAGTAATAGTAGTAGATGCGGGCAGGAGTCGGCCTACTAATCTTGCACGTGATACCTATTTAATGATCATTTCCTGGATATCGTCATGATTATTCGAAGTTCTGTCAATTGCCCAACAGTAATTTGTTCACCCACCGTTTGCTATTTTTCTCGAGAGAAGCCACTAGTGAAACCTACGGCCCCTGGGTCTTCTTTCTCATCTATTTGCCTTTGCGATATACATTTTCCTTGCATTTATTTTCAGATCTATTAAAACAAAAAAACAAAAATACCTTGCTGCTATTTCTATTTATTTTATTTGGGATCTATCTTTCAATCTACTACAAATTTACCTCACGTCCGTTTGCCTATCTTGAGGTGCCGTACCCCGGAAGGGATTGACAACCCCTTTAACACGTCGGGTTGCGAGGATTTGTTATCTGTGTGCGGGGGCTGTTTACGTTGTGTTGCTTAGTTCTCCTACTGGTTCGATAACCTTGGTTTCATATCTGAGGGTAATACCTACCGGCGCTGTGCTGCATCATCCCTTCCTCTTTGGGGAAATACCGAGGTAGCTTCAAGAGACATCAAAAGGAATTTCTGGCGCTGTTGCCGGGGAGGATCTTCAACATATACCAGGTTCCTAATCACAAATCTCATCTCCTCGCAAGTTACATTATTTGCCATTTGCCTCTTGTTTTCCTCTCCGCCACTTCAAAAAATTTGCCGTTTTATTCGCCCCTCTTTTCCGTTCGCTGTTTTCTTGCCAGATTTATCCTTTGCTTGCAATCATGAGTGATTTTGGTATGGCACCAACAGATGATGTCCTAACTCCTAAGATAGGACGTACAGGCAATCCAGATGCTGAAACTTTTATCTTGGGGCAAGGGAACGTTATGGGAAAAGAATGTATCCAAGAATTTTTCAATTGTGTTGTAAATCTAAGTCTTGATGATGCTCCTATACTTAAAACTACTAGATCTTATTTGGATGCTATTTCAGCACTAGTTCTGAAACTTGAAAGTAAATTTATTCGTACCCATCCTACTCTGCAAAGATTGTTTTGTGAGCTTCCCATTATAAAGAATCCTAGGTCTAAAAAGTTGGCCACTCTCGTTCTTATGAATGAGTTTGACTACATAATATGGGAGGCTAGGGAAATCTTTGATTTTTATGGTATGAATCGTGAAAAGCTGTGATAGATGAAATCCTTTACAATAGTGACTATGCTTTGAGAAATTTGCTTGGGGATAATAAGATCTTTGATGATAATCTCAAAAAGGAGGTCCCCGTTCTAGATATAACCCAACAAGTTTTTAATAATGTTAATCAACATTACTCTTGGATTGTTGCCGGAAACCAAAGGGGTTATGATGAAAACCAACTTAGAAATGCTAAAGTTTCCATGGATAATATGTTCTATGTTGTGTATACAAAGTCCCATGATGAAACAACCACTAAGAAAGTTAAGAAGAAGGATGACAAAACATAGATCCCTGCTTTATGCCTAGCTAAGGGCCTAAAACTATAGCGCTTGTTGGGAGGCAACCCAATGAATAAATATTATTTTTGCCTTTTGCTTTATGTTCTTGAGTGTTAGCACAATTATTCTACTGTTATGATTGTGTTTTTTGTGTTTTAATTAGTGTTTGTGCCAAGTAGAACCAATACGATCTTCTTGGGTGATAGTTGTTTGATCTTGCTGAAAAAGGCAGAAACTTTGCGCTCAGGAAAACAATTCTCATTTTTTATCAGATAGAGCTTTTCCCCTGATTCTTTTTGCAAAAGAATAATATACAAATTACCCAGGTCGTCCTAGTTTTTCAGAATTTTTGGAGTTTAAAAGTTTTCGAAAAAGTCAGATTGCTACAGACTGTTCTGTTTTGACAGATTCTGTTTTCTTTGTGTTGTGTGCTTATTTTGATGGCTCTATGGTTTTCTTTGATGAGTTTTTGCCATAGAAAAGTTGGAATACAGTACATATAATACAGAACAAAATATGAATTGGTTTGATACAGTACTTATATTAGTGGTTTGCTTTCTTATACTAACGGATCTCACGAAGGTTTTGTTGAGTTTTGTGTGATTGAAGTTTTCAAGTTTTGGGTTACCTTACGATGGATGAAGGAAGTAAAGAAGAACCTAAGCTTGGGGATGCCCCGGCATCCCAAGCTATTATCCAAAAGTCAGCAACCAACTAAGCTTGGGGATGCCCCCGAGTGGCATCCCCGCTTTCTTCCAACGACTATCGGTGTTTTACTCGAAGCTATATTTTTATTCGCCACATGATATGTGTTTTGCTTGGAGCGTCTTGTATGATATGAGTATTTGCTTGTTTTATTTTGCGTTTTAAGTCATCAACCCTTGCTGGACACACCTAGTTGGGAGAGCCAAAATTATGTCATGAATTGTTAGAATTGCTCTCTATGCTTCACTTATATTTTTATTCGCCATATGATATGTGTTTTGCTTGGAGCGTCTTGTATGATATGAGTATTTGCTTGTTTTATTTTGCGTTTTAAGTCATCAATCCTTGCTGGACACACCTATTTGGGAGAGCCAAAATTATGTCATGAATTGTTAGAATTGCTCTCTCTGCTTCACTTAAATTTTTATGAGCTATGGACTTACTCTAGTGCTTCACTTATATCTTTTTGAGCACGGTGTACTTAGTAATTTTTTGAAGAATGCTCTCTTACTTCACTTAGATTTATTTGAGAGTTAGTTGAAGAAATTCTCTCTTGCTTCACTTAAATTATTTTGAGAGAGAGAAAAATAATTATGCTCATGATCTTCACTTATATTTGTTTGAGCTTATGAAAAGAAACACATGAAAATTAGTCCCAAAGTGATAGATATCCAAGAAGGATATAATAAAAACTTTCATGAAGATCATTGGACAAAATAAACTTGATTCTTAATAATAGTTTTGGGATATGATGATGTGATATGTGAGTTATGTTGATGAGTAATTATCTTTAGTAAGAATATTGGTGTTAAGGTTTGTGATTCCCTATGCAAGTACGAAACTCAATAGTCGTGCAATGAAATTATATCCTACTTGTGGTGCATTATTCATTGTTATTTATGCTTAATGCTTGCTTATGAGATTATCTGTTTCTTGGTTGGTCGCTTCCCAATCTTTTGCTACCCTTCATTTTGCACCGAGTATGATCTCTACTTGTGCATCCAAAATCCTTTAAACTAGTTTTGCCACATGAGTCCACTATATCTACCTATATGCGGTATTCTTTCACCGTTCTAAGCAAATTTGCATGTGCGATCTCTAATTTTCAAATTAAACTTCCCTTTTGTGTGTTTGTTTCGCTCGCGGAGCGGTGAGGGGTGGCTAATATTTTTCATGCTGGATGTGTTATTCTCACGATGAGTGTTTATTCACTTGTCGTTGTACGAGAGTAAGGGAAAGGTTTTAGAGATGACCAGTCCCGAAATGCAAAAATGAATTTATTTTAGGTTGTCAAATAATAAATTCCTTGGAAAGTGTTGGTATGGAGGGCACCCGTGGATACGGTTAGCCATGTGAAAGTATGGTGGAAAAAGGAATAAACTTTATTTTCTGTTTGGGAACCGCCTATGGCATATCTAGGATGGAAAGTGTTGGGAACTCTAAGGCGTTTTCGTTGGTGGGATGGATACACCTCCAAAAATGTTTTTATCTCTAATTTTTTCACTTTGAGCTCTGGCACCTCTACAAATCCCTACTTCCCTCTGCGAAGGTCCTTTCTTTTACTTTTTGCAATTTTATTTTGAATTTGAGTCTCCATCTTCTCTCATAAAAGCACCAATTAGGAGGCAATATGATCGTACTTAAGTATTGGGTGTAGCTAATATTCGAGTGTGTTTCATGAATGGATCAATGGTTCAGCATGATGGGCTAGGGATAACTTTAGCGTTGATATTTTGAAAGACATGGTTGCTTGTTGATATGCTTGAGTATCTAAATTATTATGTCAAAACTAGAATGTTGCTTTGAATAACATAAAAGTCCAAATGTCCATGCTATGAAGAAAAGAATATGATATGACATGTTAGGCAACATTCCACATCAAAAATTCTGTTTTTATCACTTACCTACTCGAGGACGAGTAGGAGTTAAGCTTAGGGATGCCGATACGTCTCCAACGTATCTATAATTTTGATTATTCCATGCTGTTATATTACCAATCTTGGATGTTTTATAATCATTTTATATCATTTTTTGGTACTAACGTATTGACATAGTGCCAAGTGCCAGTTGTTGTTTTTTTCATGTATTTTACATCATAGAAAATCAATATCAGACGGAGTCCAAATGCCACGAAACTCCACGGAGAATTTTTATGGGCCAGAAGGAACACAACGGGCACTGACTGCGCCTGGGAGGTGCCCCGAGGGGGGCACAACCCACCAGGGCGTGCCAGGAGGCCCAAGAACGCCCTGGTGGGTTGTGCCCACCTCAGGTGCCCCCGGACCCCCTCTTTGCTCTATAAATACCCCAATAATCCAGAAACCCTAAAGGTATCGATGAAATATTCATCCAGCCGCCGCAGAGTCCAGAACCACCAGATCCAATCTAGACACCATCTCGGATGGGGTTCACCACCTCCATTGGTGCCTCTCTGATGATGCGTGAGTAGTTCTTTGTAGACCTTCGGGTCCGTAGTTAGTAGTTAGATGGCTTCCTCTCTCTCGCTGAATTCTCAATACAACGGTCTCTTGGAGATCCATATGATGTAAGTCTTTTGCGGTGTGTTTGTTGGGATCGATGAACTTTGAGTTTCTGAACCGATCTATCTTTTTATATCCATGAAAGTTATTTGAGTTTCTTTGATCTCATATATGCATGATTTCTTATAGCCTCGTATTTATTATCCGATATTCGGGTTTTGTTTCGCAAACTTGATCTATTTATCTTGCAATGGGAAGAGGTGCTTTGTAGTGGGTTCGATCTTACTATGCTTGATCCCAGTGACAGAAAGGGAAAAGACACGTATATATCGTTGCTACTAAGGATAAAACAATGGGGTATATCTCTACATAGATAGATCTTGTCTACATCATGTCATTGTTCTTATTGCATTACTCCGTTTTTCCATGAACTTAATACACTAGATGCATGCTGGATAGCGGTCGATGTGTGGAGTAATAGTAGTAGATGTAGGCAGGAGTTGGTCTACTAATCTTGGACATGATGCCTATATAATGATCATTGCCTGGATATCGTCATGATTATTCGAAGTTCTGTCAATTGCCCAACAGTAATTTGTTCACCCACCGTTTGCCATTTTTCTCGAGAGAAGCCACTAGTGAAACCTACGGCCCCCGGGTCTTCTTTCTCATATATTTGCCTTTGCGATCTACTTTTTCCTTGCATTTATTTTCAAATCTATTAAACAAAAAATACAAAAATACATTGCTGCGTTTTATTTCTATTTATTTTATTTGCGATCTATCTTTCAATCTACTACAAATTTACCTCACGTCCGTTTGCCTATCTTGAGGCGCCATACCCCGGAAGGGATTGACATCCCCTTTTAACACGTCGGGTTGCAAGGATTTGTTATCTGTGTGCAGGGGCTGTTTACATTGTGTTGCTTGGTTCTCCTACCGGTTCGATAACCTTGGTTTCATTTCTGAGGGAAATACCTGCCGTCGCTATGCTACATCATCCCTTCCTCTTTGGGGAAATACCGACATAGCTTCAAGCGACATCATGCAGCCATTTAAACTTCTAGTGGTAAGTCTCAAATCCACCAAATATACCCAACTATTACTATAGTTTTCAGTAACTAGCTTGCTACTATGTACAATCAAAAGTTATCCGGTGGCTAGCTCTATACAAGCAAAAGTATCATCCGTCATCGATCTCATGCAACTTATTATCCGTGCGCTAACTAGCTACGATGAAGAATGATCCTCATCTCATGCAACTTGTTCATGTTGCTCTCTCCCTCCTTCCTGAAATAGACTTTGCGGGTCTTCAGCTCCTCCCTCTCAGCCTTCAGGAGCCGTATCTCCTTCTTCATAGACTTGATCTCGGTGACCAGTAGCTACTTCTGGTCGATGAGCTTCAATTTCTTATCGACGAGATCGGAGATCTCGTCGATCATATCGTCCTTCTCTTCTTCAGGGAGTTATTCAACTTGTTAAGTGCCTCCTTTGTACTCTCCTTTGATGCGACAAGCTCACGGCTGAGCATGTCCACGTCACGTACCGGTAGCTACTGCTGGACCAGTTCTGGAGATGGGTCTCGTACATACGCCTGGCAAGTCAAAAAATTGAAATCATCAATAAAGAATGGTTAGATGATATATGTATATATGCATGTGTTTGCAATGCTCATGGATGTTTTTGTAATCTTACCTGGTTGGTGCTCATTTCACCTTTGTCAACTTCATCATAGGCCGCGAAGTTGCACGAGGACTCGTAGTGGCTATTCCAGCTAGTCATGGCTGGAACTTCGAAATAATGACAAGTATAGGTTATTATGACAAGAACCAAACACAAATGGCAATGTAATGCCAATCACTACAAAAATATATATAGATATATAGCATCACAATGTCAAACAAGAATTTCCTTAGTGCTAACAAAATAATTCCTTAGTTCTGACAAGAACCAAACACACATGTGAAACAAGAATAACAAGTTACAAGTAAGTTGCATCCCTACCCATCTTTGCTATCTGTTGCAAGTTGGAAAATGATTTTTAAGTTGATAATATTGCCTTTCTAATCAAACAAGAATAACAAATAAGTTGATAATAATGCCAATAAAAGTATGGAAAGTATGGCAAGTGATCTAATTAATGCCAATTATAACAATAATAACAAGCAAGTTGATAATAATGCCAATCAAAGTATGGCAAGTGATCAATACAGAGGCATGTCAACTTGTCAAGTAAACAAAGGAAATTATGTTCTTTTATGGGAGTAAACAGTGGAACTCTGATCTAAACATCCACATGATGATCATTGATGCAAAATGCCACTGCCACTGCCATTGTCATATAATGAACAAGATAGCATTAGGCCACTGTCATTGATGCAAAATGCAGATACAAAATGCCACTGCCACTGTCATATGTTCATTGATGCAAAATGAAGATACAAAATGCCACTGCCATTATCATATAATGAACAAGATACATATTTAGCATTAGGCCACTGTCATTGATGCAAAATGCAGATACAAAATGCCACTGCCACTGTCATATGTTCATTGATGCAAAATGCAGATACAAAAATGCCACTGCGACATGAAAGTGATAAACAAGCAAAGAAATTGTATATACTACAAATATATACCAAAGATCCTATAATTTAGCATTAGGAACACTACAATTTAACAATTTAACACTACAATTTTAAAAAATGCCACTACAAATTGCCACTGCCACTGCAAAGATGGAGGCGATGAACTCACCGAGGGACGAAGATGGATGTGTTAAACCCTAGCAGTCTGTCACTTCCGCCGCCGTCGTCGCTTCCACCACCGTCGTCGAAGAAACCCTATCTCAAAACGAAATGAACTCCAATCAAATTGGAGGGCAACGAGCGACGAGAGAGGGAGAGAGGGGGGAGAGCGGAAGATTACCTAACCACTGGCGAGAGAGGAAGAGAGCGGCGAGAGAGGAAGAGAGCGGACGCCCGACGATGAGCGGAGAGAGCGGGAGGAAGGGGAACGAGAGAGAGGGAGTGGGGTGAGGGTGTCATTGCCCAGGTTTTGACCCCCACGACCTCCTAATACTTGGGCTTGGCTCGATGCTATAAAAAATGTCATTTATTTCCATTTAAAAGTAATAGAAATTTAATAAAAGTAAACCATAATATACTATAAAAAAGATCACCACATGAAGAACTAAAAAGAAAAAAATTGGAAGTGTCAAACCACATATTTGAATGCTAAAAAACTATATATTTCAAGTCTTAAACTAAAAAGGAAAAATAGTAAATTTAAAGTCTCAAACTACATATTTTAAAAAATGTCATTATTTCCATTTAACAACAATAAATTTAAGAAAACTAAACTATAATATACTATAAAGGGTTAATTATCCTTTTGCCCTTAGTGGTGTCCATGTGCTTAGTTTTGCCCTCAGACGCGAATCGTGGTCAGTTTTGCCCCTACTCCGTGCGCACCAACTCATTCCATGAACTCTGCCGTCTCCATCAGGTCAACCTTTTGACTCGGCCCTTACAGGTGGGACCAAGCGGCAGAGAAGCCCTAGACGATCAGACCGTTGCACGCGTGGCTTGTGGGACCCAGTAGAGAGCCGTTGAGAAGAGAGCCGTTGCGGGTGTGCTATAGAAGCGGGCGACAGACAGCGGCGGTGACCACGGCGACTGAGAGCACGGCGGTGACCACAGCGAGAGAGAGAGCGGCGGTGGGAAGCTAGCTGTGGATGGCGCGGCGGCGTTGAGATCCCCTTTGGCTCCGAGCTCCATGTCTTCCTGAAGCTCCCGCGCCACCTCGCGTATGCAGAGCCGGGCGCGTGTGGACATGCCTATCTTCGTCTGTCCGTGGTGCCGGGCGGGCGTTGATTGGAGGGTTTCTCACACATCGAGGAACCAGAATCGTCTGTTCTACATGTGCAGCGAGAATCGGGTAAGAATCGGGGCAATTGCACCATTTTCGTGGTCGGGATCTTTGAGCAATGGGTTCATCTGTTTGGCGGTCATGCAGGTGAAATGCTTCTTTCTTTGGGTCGATGCTCTGGCGAAGACTCTGATGAATGAACTGCAAGAAGAGCATGAAGAATGGTTGCGCATACTACCACGAACGGCAGTGGCCGCAGCACGAGCTCTAGAAGAAGAGATGGAGGGCGAAGCACGCACCGACAGAGAGCTAGCTGTCGAGCTTAGGATGTTGAAGAAGAAGGTTAGGAAGCTTGAAGATCAAGCACAAATACCAATACCCATTTGCAATTACTTTTCGGCATTTGTATGTATGGTAATCGCATTGGGTGTAATGTTGAAATTGTATGGAAAGGCATGAATTATGGAGGAATTTGTAAGCTTGAAATTGTATGAAAAATTCACCTAGTTTAAATGTTGGTCAAAGTTGTTTAAATGTTGAAAAAAGAGAAGAAGTGACCAACATTTAAATATGTCCAAAAAAGGGAGAAGAAATGAGGAATTCAGAAACTTTTGATCAATGAAATGTAGCTCTCTGCTCTGCCTTTCTATCAAAAAAAGGTTCCTCTGTGGGCCAAATTCAGAGTGTAGAGCCAAGTGCCGGCTAGACTAATGGGCCAACTTCATTCAATTAGGCCCATTCACGGGTTCTCTTGCGTGTTTTTCTGTTTTCTGTTCTGATTTAATTTAGGCAGTAAATCAGAATGCTGAAACTTTTTGTGGAAGCTAATTGAATTATTCCAGAGCCAAACAATTAAGTTTAGAATTTTTTTGGAGCTATTAAATATTTAATAGCAATTTAATTACTCCAATTCAAATACACCGTGATTTAAATCAAAGAACAAAATGTCATGGAAAATGTGCCTCAGCTCAGGTAGAGGTTTACACCTGGTGCCAAAATTAATGAACATTTTTTAAGGGCATTACATTGAGAAAAAAATAATTTGTCTAAAAAATGAAGGGTGGAAAATGCACAAAAAATTGGTGCGGCTGGGGACTCGAACCCGGGACCGCGTGGGTTTGTGGCGTTTAGGGCTGCGCTGGTAACCGCTAGGGCAGATGGAAAGACTTTGACATGGGTAGGGAAGGAAGGTATACATAGTGAGACCATTTGTTTGTACTGAATGTTTGCACACGCGTGAGAGTGGTTTTCCTTTGTTTTGCACTGAAATTTTGGAGGGTTGGAAACGTATGTTTGCACTGCCACATGATTTTGGTTAGAGTGGCACTTGGTTTACGATTTAAAGGGAATAAATTTGCATGTTAGTTCATGACTTGGTTTAGGGAAGAAATGATATGTTTGGGCACGGACATTTTTTAATACACATAATAAATTGGATAGATAAGATGCAACACACCGTACCCTTACATAGATGGGTACCCATAGATAAGTTCACGGACACGACACGGCATGCACGACATAGAAAAGCAACAAAATAAAAATGATAAAACTAAAACATGACGAGCTTGACTTCGGGCTCGCACCCCTTCTTGAACATCTTCATGTTAACCTCCTTCTTCCACCTTGGACACGCGCCCCTTCAACACCGTATTCAACTTCACACCTCCTCCTTGTGACACCCAAATTTTTATTTGGTTTTTTCAAAAGATTTTATTTTGACTTGAGGGAGGTGATTTAAATTTTTCTTCAAAAGAACTCTCCCTTTCAAATATTTTTTTTCTCATGACAAGAGTTTTATTTGGATTCACCCAAGACTTTGTTTTGGTCTTGGAGGTTCTTGCTTTTACTTTGGACTCAAAACAAAATACTTTTCACTTGAGGAAAATGACTTTTGAAAATCTCTTGAAAATGCACTATGGCTTTTGGAATAATCCCTTGCCACTTTCAACAATTCCCTCTTGCCATGGCCTTAGTGCAAATCCATTCTCCTAACCCTTCCCTCATCTTTGGATCATGTTTTGCATCAAATCCAGCAAGTTGTACCTCCCCATATAAATTTTTCCATTCAAAACATATTCAAATAAATTTCTGTCTTCTATTCTAGCCATTGGTGATTTACAAAGGAGCTACACTTTCTACTTTGATTCTTGCCCCCAAACCAACTCCCCTCCCTAGTCCTTTGAACCCTCAACCAAGATCCATGAAGATCCACTGGTCTTCAGTTCAAAATTTTCAAACTACACTTGCTGCAAGTTTGGACCAGATTTGTCAAATTTGGTGAAATTCATTCAAATCCTTTTCCAAAAATTCCCAGTAAAATCAGGCAGCCTCTGGGTGCATTGAGTGGTCACCTCACCAAGTACCAGCTCCAGATTTTTTCTTCTCATTGCCAAATCATTCTGTCGAACACCTGCAGTGCATTGTCAATTTCAGGTTCAGTAAAGTTCAGAGAACATTTCAGTGCTACTGTCGTTTTCTTCAGAACTTGTTGTCGATCTCGACAGTGCAGCGTTGGCGCCTTGCTCCTCGTCCCCTCCCCCTTGTTCCTACACCGCACGAGCGCCTGGCACCTTGCGGACGTCGGCGACGAGCAGCAGAAGGTGCGCCGCCCCGTGACCGACGCCGGCGGCGGCTTTGCGGCCGCCAGAGGGAGGCACGGCGCTGACGGCGCCACCCAGCGCCGCCCAAGCCACCAGAGCGCGCCGCGTGGCCTTCCACTCCCCCAAACCCGCTGCCACTCTCGTCGTGAACCGCAGGGCGCGGAGCGCGCTCTCTGCCGCCGACGTGCCCGTGCGACCACCCCACCGTGGACCGGCACCGTTACGCCAAGACCAGCCGAGATTAGCGGGGGAACGACACCATTAACTTCCACTGATGCTGCCTGGCCACTCAAACCTCCTGCCAATCCACGGCATCACCGTAATTGCTCGCCGGAGATTCTCCGTTCACGGCCACCCCGTCGATCCGCCTATAAATAGAGGCCCCGAGCTTTAACTCGAGCACACACCATCCCTGCACTCCACCTAGAGCACGCCTAGCCACTGGAAGAGCCTCGAGGAGGTCTCCTTCCTCGACTCCGGCCGCCGCGACCCGCCACGGGATCCAGCTCGATTCGCTCCCGTGCGTGCGCCTTTGCCTCCCTTCTCTTGCCAGTAGCCTCACTATGCATCCATCCTTCTGACCCGCGCTTCAATTCGAAGTTTGCAGCCCTCCACCGGAGTTCTCCACCACCACCCGAGCCGCCGTCCGCCGGAGAAAGTGTCGCCGTCGACGTGGTGCTCTCCGACGGTCGAGTCCACCACCCACCGACGCGGAAGGACACGCTGAAGCTCTTGGTACCCTCCGATCCTCCTGACTCGCCGTGGTTCGACGCCGGCGTCCACCGCAGCCTTCGGGCGCCGGCGAGCTTTTCAAACCTGACATGTGGACCCCGCATGTCAGCCTCTGTTCTATTCCCCCTCGAACCGTTTTCTGTTGGCGCCTTCGGGCAAAATACGTTTTCCCTCTTTAGCTTGCGCATTTCTTTCCGAAGCGTTTTTTGTTTTCTCAGTTTAAACCCTGGAACTTTTCTGTTTCATTACAGATAAGTCCCTGGACAGAAACCTTTATAACTTTTTAATAAAAAGGAATTTTTGAGTGATTCTTTTTCTGACCTTCTTAAGATTTTGTCTAGTTTTTTACGGGATTTATTTGGAATTTGTTTGGAGAAGTTTCTGTGCACGCGTTGGTTTTCACGTTAGTACCCGTTTTCGTTATTGCCGTAGGTTTCGGGAGAGGTGACGGAGCCGCGAACTTCGCCGAGCTAGACTCCGACTTCTCCGAACCAGGCAAGCATGTTTGAACATTTGATATGATAGGTGTTTTGCATGTTTGCGTGAAAGTTTGTGCGTGACATATGAGTGTCGGTGTATACCTCGTTGCTTGTAAGGCAACTTCCCGCATGTTCCAAAGTTGCGATGATCTCTGATGAGAGATGGCCTAAGCATGTGGTGACATGAAGGGCAGCAAGGTGGTACTATTGTAGCATACCAGCCTTGCGTCATCCGACGAATTCCGACGTTAACGTGGACGGAACCACGTTATCGTTCTTTCCCCTTCCGTGCTGCCACATGTTTCATTTGCCAGGATGCGGTTTAGTAAGTTGGTAACCTCTTTCTGTGTACACACCAAACAGAGAGGCCGGGATGATGGTACCTTGGCCCAGGATTAAAGCCAGTCATCCGGTCAGGGGGCATGGGTGTTTCCGGTTGGGACCGAGAGGGGGGGCACCCCCTTAGAGCGTGCGTATAGAAATTTGATCCCATGCTACGCGAGGTTGTAGCCTCCCCGTCTCAAGGTTTTTCTTGAACGTTGCTGAGGGTGATCCCTGGCTTCGGAATGTTAAATGGGTGTGTACTGGTTAGACGTGTTTCTTCCAAAACACCGTAAACGGAACTAGTCCCCGTGACTACTGAAATCCGTTGGCTGTGGTTAAGTACAAACTCTGCAAAGTCAAATTCTTCCAAGTCATCGTATCCATGATCACGTAGTGAAATCAGTATACCCATATCTATCCGCGTGGAAAACGTGTCCCCGGTGAACAAGCTCAAGTGGTAAACCCAGTTTAAATTATTATTACTATGGGTGGTCTAATCTTATATTTGTCTCGTACTTGTAATAATTTTATAATCTCGAGCTACTGAATGTTTGAACTGCAATATAAGCCCTTTATGCGACGTCGCGCAGACGTCCGACTGTGGCGTGTTTTTGTTTCCTTACTTTAAATATAAGCCCTTTATGTGATGTCGCTCAAACGTCCGACTATGGCATGCACTGCCTTTATTTTCTGTTATAAGCCCTTTATGTGGTGTCGCCATGACGCCCGACTGTGGCATTATTATTCTTGCATTTTCCTCTCGAGGAGTCATTCAGACACTCGTTTGGCACCAGTATTACCATTCTTGCATTTTCCTCTTGAGGAGTCATTCAGACCCTCGTTTGGCACCAGTATTACCATTCTTGCATTTTCCTCTCGAGGAGTCATTCAGACCCTCGTTTGGCACCAGTACTACTATTCTGCAGTTTCCGCTCGAGGAGTCATTCAGACCCTCGCTTGGCACCCAGTATTTATTATCTCTATGTCTGAACGCACTGGTTAACTTGTTTATATGCTTCATGTTTACATTTGTTATATCTTATGTCCGAACTGTCTTGCGAGTACTTTCATAGTACTCACCTGGCTTGTTGATTTGGCCAGATGTTGACGAAGGCGATCTCTTGGATGAAGAGTTTGATAGCGCGTCCGATGCCTAGAGGAGTCCCAGTCAGTCCTGCGCGATCCCGGATATTGGTCACTTGTATTATATACGCTTCCACCACCCGCAATAAGTCTCCTCGAGCCTCACTCCGACGCTCGAAGAGCTGTAGTCTTCAGGAGTCATATCACTCACTTCGCAGTGATATTTCCACCACCGTTATTATCGTGAGTTAGTAGTTATGCCACCCTATCCGCCGTCTTGTTTTATCGGTGTACATGTAATAAATTGTTGGGCAGTTCCCGCTCAACTTTGTATTATATTCAGTACTCCTGGTATTTTTTTTTCTGTGACCATGATATTGTCTACCAGTGAGAAGGAATTCTTCCTTACTGGTCCGTTAAAGGGATTGGTCTCTCAATAATTATATTATTGAAAACCGGTCGTGACACTCCTCCTCGTCGTAGGTAAGGGGGTGCATCTGGCTTGGAGTGGGGAAGATGCTCTCGTAGTTGGTGAAGATGTTGTACACTGTGAAGAAGATGGACTCGCAGCCGCACCAAAAGACTTGGCCAAGGAGCTCGCGCGCGTCAAACAGGTTGGTGAAGGTGACCGTGAGTAGTAGGAGGATGCCGCCGCGGTCACGAACCTCGTTGAGGGTGAACATCCTAGGCGAGCCCCGTGGGAGGTGGGCATAGCCGGCTCTGAGGAAGGCACAGGTGAGCTCGACGGACCCCCTCCACCTTAAATTCACCCACACACGGAGCTCCCTCTCCACGAGCACGCCCGGTGGGTAGCGCAGCTCCAGCACGACATGCGGACGTAGGAAGGTTGGCCTGTTGTACTGCATCTTCACTTGGTCGCTTGGAGAGGGCTCGGCCGCTTGGGTGTTTGAAGTTGGAGAGAATGGATCTGGCTTTTTGGTGGTGAGTGGGAGAGGAAGAGAGGCACCCCATTTATATGCCTGTGGGTGGGAGAGGAAGAGAGAAGGGATGAGAATGGTGCGTGTGTGAATCCGGACGCATGTGTGTATCCATTAAGTTTTGGACCCTTAAATTTTTGCATGAAAACGATGCATGGGGCGCGTGCGTGCATGTGAATCACTGCATAGGGAAGCTCTTTGACTGGGCGTGTGCATCTGACTCGCTGCCGTATTCTGAACCACTGCCGTAATCTGAAACAATGGCCTAACTCTGAACCAATACGTGCATGGCCACCTAGCTCACCTAGCTCGCCTCGCTCGCATGCATGCACGCCCGCCTCCCACGCATGCAAACCCATGTCACTGCCCTTCCCATGCATGCAGGCCTGGAAAGGCTGAGACGGGCTATTAACTGCGGTTTCAGGCCCAGACAGCGAGACGGCGCAACGGTCCATCCAGCGCGCCCGATACTTGTTGAGAAAATTAAATCTCCCAACCAATCAAATTGCATCTCGCGGATCGCCCCCTCGTCCCCGGAGATTCCTTCTAGAAGGGATAGATCGACGGTCCTTGATCGCCGCTAGGGTTAGATGGACGGTCCTTGTTCAGTGCTAGGGTTAGCGGGGTTTGGGAGGGGTTTGGAGTAGTCAAAGATAGGTTTGACTAGATTCCAAATGAGCATAATAAATTAAATAAAAATCAGAAAAATGAAAAACCTGCGCACATAGTCTTCTTATGTCGTATACTAATGATTTAAGTTGATATACAAGGTTTACATACATTTAAACGAAAAGTTCATGTGTCTTATGTGATATCTCAAGTATCTCAAACTCTCTTGTATGAAGTGAAGAGAAGTGTTTTGGGGAAATGAACATGAAAATTTCAAAAAACTCACCACAACTTCATTTTGGAGTGACTAAGAAGGATCCAGGCTTAGTTTTTCATTTTGATGTTTTAGACTTGTTTAAATCTTGGTTAAAGTTAAGTTTGACCAGAATTCAAATGAGCAAAACAAATTAAAAAAAATTAAAAAATGGAAAAACAAGCGCACATAGTCTGTATATATAGAATATATGTGTAGGAAAGTTATTTGGCTGATTTAGACAAGGTCGAAAAAAACCTTGCTTAGAAATGAGGCCATTTACCCTACCTTTGGACCCCTCTTTTTAGCACATTTTTCATGAAAATTTCGAAAACCTCACCACAGCTTCATTTTGGAGTGATGAAGAAGGATCCAGGCTTAGTTTTTCATTTTGATGTCTTAGACTTGTTTAAATCTTGGTAAAAATTAGGTTTGACCAGAGTTCAAATGAGCAAAACAAAATTCAAAAAAATCGAAAAAAGGATAACCAACACACATAGTCTGTGTATATAGAATATAGGGGTTATTTGGCTCATTTAGACAAGGTCAAAAAAATCTTGCTTTAATGAGGCCATTTACCCTACCTTTGGAGCTCTTTTTTAGCACATTTTTCATGAATGTGAGTTTACCAAAGTTTCGAACAAATTCCAACATCCATATAACATGTCAAATTTGAAGTTCTAACATAGGTCCAACATCATTCAAACATAGTTCTAACATAGGTCCAACATCATTCAACAGAAATACAACATTATTCATAATGTTTCATAATTATTCATAAATAGTGTTGGGGCTTCTGTCTGTTCCTTGAGCTTCTTGCCATCACTTTGCTCCTCGTGCACCTTGTGCTCATTGCTTCTTCTCTTCTCCTCTTGGTTGTCGGTACCTTGCGCATCTTCTTCAAACCTACCACAGAGCTATGCAAAACATAAAGGGTAATGAGATCATGTCAAGTGATAAATGTACAGTAGTATTTGCAAGATTTACATACCTAGCTGAACTCACAACAACAGAAGGTTGGTCACCATTTGGAGCCTCACTTGGATCACCATTTGGAGCCTCACTTCGATCACCATGATCACCATTTGGAGCCTCACTTGGATCACCATTTGGCGCCTCACTTGAATCATCATTTGGAGGATATTTTGGATCGTCGTCAAAATCATGCGGCTGTTGACCATCATCATTTGGAACCTCGTCAAAATCCTCATCTGATGCATCCGACTGTTGACCATACTTTCCATCATCTGTTGTGGCAACCGGCTGCTGACCAACATTTTCATCGAAGCCTTCATCGAAACTCTCTCCGAACGCTGGATCTACTGTGTTATCACAGTACTTACCAAAATGACCAGACCCACCACACCTTGTGCACTTACGCTTCCTCGCTCCAAGTCCAGCTCATTCGCTGCAAGGTCTGATTCGACTCTTCCTTGGTCTACCAGCTGCTCTCTTCAGAACTGGAGCGCAAAGCTTGAATCCAGGGTCCACCTTGTCCCATTGTTGTTTTCCCTCCATAGCAGGCAAGGCATACGCACACGTGGCTTTGAACCTTGCAACAGAGTAGTAATCATGCACATACTGTTGTATGTTCCCTGCTGGACTTGGGACAGAAGTGATGAAAAACAAGGCGTGAATGCATGGCAACCCAGCTATCTACCATTGCCTACAACTGCAAGTTCTAGCTTCTAAATCCACTGGATATCTCCATTCCCTCTTCTCGTTATCTAAATATCATATCTCTACTATGGTACCCGAGCAAAGAGTCATGTTCATTTCCAAGCCTGTTGTTTTCTGCTTCAGTTCATTCATCACAGCAGGGATGATAATGTGGCCCATGAATTTTGCCTCGGCTATTCTTGCACGATAATGAAATTTCTGCATGTATTCTATTCTTATCCTGTCAAGCAAATCCACCACATAATGACCCTTTAGTTTCTGGATCGTTGAGTTGAAGACTCTGCTAGACTATTGTGCACATAGTCAACTTTGCTCAGTTCACTGAATTGGCTTCTGGACCATAACTTGGAGTGGTGTGTTTCCAAGTATTCTTTCACTTTGGGATTCATGTATAACTGCCTCAAGTGGTAGTTGTGCTTCTTCACACTGCAAGTCAAAGATGCTGGCCATAAATTGTCGGTATACACCTTTCCTTTGAATTTCCTCATGAAATTTGCAGCAAGGTGACACATGCATTCCCTATGCTCTACTCCAGGGAACACATTTTCCACGACCACTTCTAAACCTTTGCAGGCATTTGTATGAATGACCAACCCATTGGGATGTGCAATAGCCCGGCGCAGATTATACAAAAACCAAGTCTAGCTCTCCTCAGACTCTGTCTCCAGCACACCGTAGGCAACTGGAAATACAAAATTGTGTGCATCAACTGCACAAGCTGCTACTAACTGTCCTTTAAACCTCCCTGTGAGAAAAGTGGCATCAATAGCCAAATAAGGCCTGCAGCCTGACAAAGAACCCCGGTGACAAGTCTCAAAGCAGACAAAACCGTCCTAAAGCATTCCTTGGTCTTTGTCACTCCCCTGAATGTGTACTCCACGGTGTGGTGGTCAATATCTACAATACTACCTGGGCTGGTTCTCTCCACTTCACCTTTGAGTGAATACAACAATTGAAAACTTTCCTGCCAGTTACCATAAATAGAATCCATAGCATGTTGTTTACCATTGAACAACCTCATGTATGGTAAATCTATCTTGAACTTATCTTTGATGTTCTTCTGCAATTCCTTTGGACCCACTTGTTGGTTTTCTTTCACCCACTTCTTTACTTCTTCTGCCACCCATCTTGACTTGGCTCTACTGATTATATCCTTCCTAAGGGTTGATTCCTGGCATGTGTGCTTAAAAGGGTTCACTTTGACCTGAACATTAGTGCTATTTCGCATTTTAGATGCGAGCATCCTCCATGGACAACCCTCAGTCGGACAGTGCACTCTGTAAGGTACTTGATCGCTCTTGTCAACTTTGAAAGTACGTTCTACCTTGATGCAGTATGTCACAAGTGCATTTCTACACTCAGTCATGGATGCAAAAATGGTACCTTCTTCCATATGAGGGTTCAAAGGGTCCCATTCAACAGCTGCTAGGTCTTCGTCCTCACCCACCGCGTCATCATCCACACGGACTGCATTGTGAGCCTCATCTTGGTTTTCAGCCCGAGGTGCCCGTCGTAAATTCTGAATAACATCAGAATATAGCTTCTCTTCATCAAGCCAAGAATTGTAGTCATCAGGCTCCACTTCAAGGGGGACCCTACTGCCGTTGCCCATGCTTGTCGAGCCACCATGTCGCCATGCACTAACTGAACTGTTCTGGCTAGAGATGCCATTACGACGACTTGGTTCTCCCCGAGATGTTGCACCCGCCATCCTAGGTCCAAATGCCTTCTCAAGCACATCAATTTGCAGCCTCACATGAAAATTCTCTTTCTCTTTATGCCTAGCAAACATGGTAGCCAGCTCTTCATCATTAATAATTGTCACCCATTTCTTTTCCCCATCATAGTATTTGTATACCACTTCATCAAGCAAACCCCAAGGATATTGGATCCAAATTACCTCCCCAAATTATCTGAAACTCCAATTACTAGCCATTGGCAACTGATAATCGAAACCTCCTTGGAATTTCTTCTTATTCTTTGCATTGAACATGTACCTGTCCCTTCTAATGTGCACCAAGAAAGCAAACCGCAACTCCATCCTAACCGACGAAAAACAGAGACACAATCAGCACACTAATTGGGCAAACCTACTTGAGTTGACTGTTCAAATGCACAACTAAGCTCAATCTAAACAGGAGGTGTGACTTACCCCTCGGGAACCCAGTCGTGGACGTGGCGGATCTCCGGCCCGATGCCTGCCTCGCCAAATACTCCGGGGTCGCCGCTGCTCGCCATTTCGCCCTGGGTTCTTCCTCCTAGTTCAAACATTTCCACCAGCCCCCCCTTAGAGCGCTTCGGCCGGGCGCACAGAAGGAGGCCGTGCCGCGGGTCGAGTAGGTGGCGAGCGCCCCACCCGTGGCGTCGCAGGAAGGTGGCGGGCGGAGCTGGTAGCGGTGGAGCGTCGGCGCAGGATGGTAGCGGCGGAGCAGGCCGTGCAACTGGTGGCGGGGCAGGTGCTGGCTGCGGCGGCGCAGGACCGCCGGCCGGCAGATGGGCAGAGTGGGCGTCGATTTGGCCAGCTAGAACCCTACGAATGATTTGGGGATTTTGTTGCACGGGCCCACACGTCAGCTTCGGACCCACGTCCACGCGGTCCCACGTGTAAGCTCCGGACCCACAACCACTAACGCCGGCCGATGGAATGGACTAAAATCTAGCCGTTTGGCCTCGTCGTAGTAGCTGCGCATGGAGTAGGGGCAAAACTGAGCACAATTCGCATCTAAGGGCAAAACTAAGCACATGGACACCACTGAGGGCAAAAGGATAGTGAACCCTACTATAAAAAATATCACCACATAAAAAACTAAAAAGAAAAAAAATTGAAGTGTCAAACCACATATTTGAAGGCTCCAAACTATATATTTCAAGTCTTAAACTAAAAAGAAAAAAAAGTAAATTTCAAGTCTCAAACTACATATTTTAAAAATGTCATTATTTCCATTTAAAAATAAAAGAAATTTAATAAAAGTAAACTATAATATACTATAAAAAAGATCACCACATAAAAAACTAAA
>NC_057811.1:344738625-344748646 GCF_018294505.1 Triticum aestivum
AAAGAAAAATAAATGAAATTTAGAGTCTCAAACTACACATTTTAAAAAAATGTCATTATTTCCATTTAAAAATAATAGAAATTTAATAAAAGTAAACTATAATATACTATAAAAAGATCACCACATAAAAAACTAAAATGAAAAAAATTTGGAAGTGTCAAACCACATATTTGAAGGCTCAAAACTATATATTTCAAGTCTCAAACTAAAAAGAAAAAGAAGTAAATTTAAAGTCTCAAACTACATATTTTAAAAAAGTCATTATTTCCATTTAAAAGTAATAGACAGTGGCATTGACAAAATAATAATACAGGTGTCGGAACCAACAACAAGCAACAACTAAATATAATAGTGCTGGCGTTCCTTGCTATTCCACGACAGCACTATATTACGCCCGGTACAAATTGTTGATCCCATATACTTCGGACGCTACCCTGGTTTCTCATGCCACCACTATGCCCCTACTAATGTCTTACCAAATAAGCCAACGCCACCACTATTTGAAAAAAAATAGTGGTGGTGTTGGTTGTAAATGGCGCGCCACCAACGTAAGTTGTGGCTAGCACTATTTTCACTAGTGCAAAAGCAGGCTAGGCATCAGAATAGGAGCAATCAAATACAGTAGCAAAATCTAATGCAAGCATGAGAGAGAAGGGACTGGGCGATATAGGAATGATCAAGGGGGTTTGCTTGCCTGGAAGCTGTGTTGAGAGTGGCTGAACATCAGGGGTGCAGTCGTACTCGGCAGCAGCGTCAGTCTCGGTGCCTACCTGAGAGAAGAGGGGGAAGAAACAATAAATATAATGCAAATAGATGCATCACGATGCATGACATGGCAATATGCAGTGCTAGGGGTGAACTAATGCAGTGCTACACAATACAGACGAAGAGGGAAAACGTTTGGGGATGTTTTCGTGGCGTTTGGCATTTTCCGGACAGATGAATCAGAAGGTTCCATGTTCATCATGCTAGAGGCATGCTACAGATGAACGGATTGCATATTCTGATTCGTTAGATTTTTTTGAGCAACTTGCATATATAAATTATTTTTGTCTCACTTATAGATTAATTTATATTAATTTTCAAAGTTTAAATATTTTTAGAAATTATTATTATTTAAATTAATTCAAAAATTAGATTATTACGCCAGCATGATGTCAGCATGATGTCAGTGGCAACCCAGCTGGTCCAAGTCAAACCTGACAGTTGGGTCCCACCTGTCAGAGACAGAGGAGTTAAGAGTGGTCTAATTTTAACTAAACTAACTAATTAAGTAGTAGGGCCCACTAGTCAGTGACTAATTAGGTTAAGTAAATTAGTTTAATTAATTTAGTTAATTAAATTAGGGGGGCACTCATCAGTGACGGGACCCAGTCCAGTCAGCACGTTGACCCTATCAATTGGACAACTGGGCCCACGGGACCAAGCTGCCAGCGACCCAGGGGGCCCAGTGGCAGCACCACGTCGGCGGCGGCGCCGGAGAGAGCTCTGGAGAGCCATATTCATGGCGGAGGGCTCGGGCTAGCTGCGGGATTCTCCCCCCGGACACCAAACGAGGCGCGAAGGGGCGGGATTGAACGAGGGCAAAGCCACGCGTCGGTCCATGACGGAGGCAGCAGCCGGGGAGGTCGGGGTTGGCGGGAACGGTGGCGGGAAGCGGTGGCGCGTGCGGGACCTCGTCGAAAGCGGGCTACAGGGGACGGTCCGGGACGTGGCCGGGCGTGTTCGAACATGGCCGAAGCCGCGCGTCGAACGAGGGAGGTGGCGCGGGCTGCAGTGGCCGGGAGGGGCACCGGCGATGAGCAAAGGTGGCGGCGGCATTCGGGAGCTCAGCGAGGACGGTGCTAGGGGGCACGACAAGATAACACAGAGGAGGGAACGGATGGGTGGCTCACTGGGAGCCTGTAGAGGGTGCCAAAATGGGCTCGGAGAGGACTCGATGGAGCGAACGGGGGAGGCGAAGCACCGACGTCTGGAGGTGGAAGAAGATGGCGTCGAGGGTGATGTGGGGGCTCCGAGCTCATCCGCGCAGGCATAGACGACATAGCCGAGGACGGGGGAGCTGCCAGACTTGTCGGAGGGGCTCGGGGGAGGCAGTAGCCGCGGTGGTGCGAGGTGACCGGCGACGAGGGCGCACGAGCGAGGTGGATCTGAGGAGGGGGAGAGAGGCGAGAAGGGGGAAAAGATCAGGAGGGAGAGGCGAAGAGGCCAAGGGGGACGCGGGCGACGTCCTTATCCCCTCCGGGGCGTGTAGCGGCGCGGGGTGGCGAGCTGGCGCGGCGGGGACGCACGGGCGCGGTCGGGTGCTCGGTCGGCTTCCCCTGTAGCGAGGTGGAAGGCGACTCGGGGGGAGCTGGGCCGTCTGGGCCAGCCACTGTGGCATGAGGCCTAGTCTAGCCTGGCCCTTTTCTTTTCTTTTTTTAATTTTTTTTCCTATTTTCTTTTCAGTTTTCATTTATTTTAGTTTCATAAAATATCAAACTTGCACCTAAAATAGTATTATAATTTAGGCCACTATCACAATTCGTTTGGCACCTTAAATAAATTAGTTTGCAAATTTTATAATTTAAAAAGCATTTAAATTATTGTTTTGGCCCCTGTTTTAATTGTTTTAGGGAACTTAATCATTTTATGAAATGTTGGTTTCTCCAAGACAAACATCCAAGGATTATTTGCAACACTTTGAACATTTTAGTTTTCATGTTTGTGAATTTATTTTTCACTTATTATTTGAATTTGAACTCAAAGTGGAATTTGAAATGAGATATGGAATCAAAGGTGATCAAGCACAGTTTAGAAAAATGACTTAGCTTAATCACAGGTGTTACTATAGCTCAAAATATAGGGGTGTTACAACTCTCCTCCTCTAAAAGAAATTCTCGTCCCGAGAATTAAGAGGTAGATGGGAAAAGATCGAGGTATTCCACACAAAGATTATCCTCGCGTTCCTAAGTGGCTTCATATTCAGTATGAATCGTCCATTGCACCTTGAGGAACTTGGTAACCTGCTAACGGGTTCGACGTTCAGCTTCTTCCAGAATGCGGACCGGATGTTCTTTGTAAGTGAGATCATCTTGCACTTCGATGAATTCCGGATCTACTTCACGTTTCAGGTCCTTGAAGCAACGGCGAATTTGCGACATGTGAAAGACGTCATGGACATGAGAGAACTGAGGTGGCAATTCCAGTTGATAAGCCACAAGTCCAAGACGGGCGAGAATGCGAAAGGGCCCTATGTAGCAAGGGGCTAACTTGCCCTTGACTCTGAACCGATGAGAGCCTCCCAAAGGAGTGACACACATCTAAGCTTGTTCACCAGGTTGATAGGTTGAACCCCCAGTGTTTACGGTCATAATTGCTCTTTTGGCGGGACTGGGCCGCCTTGAGATTATCCCGGACGATGCGGACTTACTCGTCATCTTGTTGAATAATGCCCGGACCAATGAGCGTCCGTCCCCTAATTTCTGACCAATTCAGAGGGGTTCGACACTTACGTCCATAAAGAACCTTAAAGGGTGCCATCTTCAAGCTACCTTGATAGTTGTTATTAAGATAATTCAGCATAAGGGAGAGATTCTTCCCACTTCTTGCTGAATGAGATAACAAAAGCCCGAAGCATGTCTTCAACAATTTGATTGACTCGCTCTACTTGGCCTTGAGATTGGGGATGATAAGCAGTGCTCCAGGTTATACGAGTTCCCATTGCCTCTTGGAAACTATCCCAGAACTTAGAAGTGAAAATACTGCCATGGTCTGAACTGATCTCCTTCGGAACACTGTGAAGAGTCACAATTCTGGAGATATACAAATTGCTAATTGACTAGTAGTGATTGTCTCCTTGACTGGTAGAAAGTGGGCAACTTTGACAATTGGTCAATGCTGACAAAGATAGCATTGTTGCCCTTTTGTGACTTGGGAAGGCCAGTGACGAAGTCCATCTGAATCTTGTCCCATTTCCATTCAGGAATAGGGAGTGGTTGCAGAAGTCCAGCCGGTTTCTGATGTTCTGCTTTGATGCGATGACAGACGTCACATTCTTCAATATACCGAGCAATATCTTGCTTCATCTTAGACCACTAGTACTTCTGACGGATGTCTAGATACATCTTGGTACATCCCGGATGAATAGACAGAGGGGTGTCATATGCTTATTCATCACCTTCTCTGTCATAAGCTTGAATTGGGGTACCACAATGCGATCTATGAAGTACAAGGTCCCATCTTCGACAAGGGAGAAATCTCTAGCTTTATCTAAAGCAAGATCCCGTTTCATTTGATCAACTTCAGCATCTTTGGCTTGCGTAGACTTAATAGCTTGCAGGAGAGTTGGTTCTAGGACAAGGTTATTCAATGAACCTTGTGGAACGAGGTGAAGGTTTAACTTGCGAATCTCTTCATGAACGCGGGGTTGAGCTTTTTGAACCACGTAGTTGTTACAATAAGACTTGCGACTCAGTGCGTCAGCCATGACATTAGCCTTGCCTGGGGTATAAGAAATACCCAAGTTATTATATGCTATGGCCTCCATTCATCTCTACCGATGAAGGTTCAGATTCGGCTGAGTAAACAAATATTTCAGACTTTGGTGGTCGGTGAAGATCTCGCAACGATTACTGAGAAGGTAATGTCTCCACATCTTCAGTGCATATATGACTACAGCAAGCTCAAGGTCATGAACTGGGTAGTTATCTTCACGAGGGCGCAACTCACGAGAGGCACAAGAGATCACCCTACGCTCTTGCATTAGTACACAGCCTAATCCTTGACGAGATGCATCACAATAGATGATGAAACCCGTCTGGGAATCTGGAGGAGCAAGCACTGGGGAAGATGTTAGCTTGTCCTTGAGTGCCTGGAAACTTTCCTGGCACTTTTCTGTCCAATCGAACTTGATGCCCTTGTGAAGCAGACTTGTCAGGGGCTTGGCGATATTGGAGAAGTTTCTCGGCAAAACGGCGACAATAGTTGGCGAGTCTGAGAAAGCTTCTGACTTGCTTGACATTCTTCACGGAAGTCCAGTCAAGAATGGCCTAAACTTGTTTGGGGTCGACGGCAATACCATCCTTGGAGATTACATGACCGAGGTAGGTTACTTCGGGTAACCAGAATTCACACTTTGAATACTTGGCATATAGCCGATGCTCTCTAAGCTTTCCTAGAACAAGACGAAGATGTTCAACATGTTCTTCTTTGTTCTTGGAATATGCAAGGATATCATCCAAGTAAACCATGACAAACTTGTCGAGGTATTCCATGAGTATGTAGTTCATTAGACAAGAGAATGTTGCTGGAGCATTGGTTAGGACGAAAGACATGACAGTGTACTCGTATGAACCATATCGAGTAACAAAGGCGGTCTTTGGAATATCTTCTTCATGAACCCTGATCTGGTGGTAACCCAACCTCAAGTCAAGTTTAGAGAAGACCGATGATCCAGCAAGTTGATCATACAGATCATTGATCCGGGGAAGGGGATAATTGTTCTGAATTGTTGCTTGGTTGATAGGACGGTAGTCTTGGACCAAACGGTTTGTTCCATCCTTCTTCTTGACAAAGAGAGAAGGTGCTCCCCAAGCAGAGGAACTTGGACGAATGAATCCACTGCGAAGAGATTCATCGATTTCCTCCTTAAGTTCAAGGAGTTCATGAGGCGGCATCTTGTAGGGTCATTTGGCAATAGGAGTGATGCCTGGTTTCAAGTCAATGATGAACTCGACATCTCGAACAGGTGGTATCCCTGGAAGTTCTTCTGGAAAGACGTCGTGGAATTCATGAACGACTGGAATATTGTCAATTCCCTCGAGAGGTGATGCGTTCAACGCAACCAGGAAATAAAGTCGGGCTTCGGCATTTTGAACCATACAAGCATGGTAGCTTACTATCTCATCCGACGGGTGTAGAAGGTGGACGGTTTTAGGGGCGCAAATGGTAGAAATATGTGCTTTCAACCAATCCATTCCTGGAATGAGGTCAATATTGGAAGACTTCAGAATAATGGGGGAGGTGAGAAATTCCAACCCTTCGATTTCAATGGGGATGTTGTTGCTAACCATGGAGGTTCAAAATTGGCCCGCGGGGTGTGCACCACTAGGATAGTGTTCCTCTCTTCGTATCTAATGCTATGCATGAATGTAAAATCTTCTGATATGAAAGAATGTGATGCTCCTGAATCGAATAAAATAGAAGCTGGTACTGAATTAACAAGGAGAGTACCCATCACAGTAGTAGGCTGGTTTTGAGCTTCATTCAGATCAATATGATTAGCCTGACCACGACCATAAGGCTTGGCGTTGTTGTTGCGGGGCCGGTTGTAACCACGGCCATTGCCACGGCTAGTTGAAGGAAGAGCCAGCTGGTTCTGATTCTGATAGCAGTCCCTGGGACGGTAGCCTAGATGGCCACACTTGAGGCACAAACTAGAGCAGGAGCTTGGGGTGGTGCAGTTCGAAGAGGCCGCCTCTGTGGTGGAGGAGGCAGGTGAGGTGCAACATAGGACTGTCTTGGTGCAGGGGCAGATGGGCCGTACATGATATGGGGGATCCATATCCTACAATTCTGCGATGACGGGCCCAAAGATGAGCCAGTGTCACAGTTGCGCCTGAGGGATCCCTTGTGTTCTTGAAGACCAGCCTCAACCTGAATGGAATTGTTCACCAAGGTGGTGAAGTCATGCACCAGGAGTGCAAGCTTGATATCAGAGTGAAGCCCGTCATGAAACTTTTCCTGCCTATGAGCATCAGTAGCAATGTCTTCTTCGGCATAGTGGGACAAGTCAAGAAACTCCCGCCGATAAGCACCGACAGACTTGTTGCCCTCGGTGTGGTTGCGGAACTCTCACTTCTTCTTGTCCATGATTCCCTGAGGAATGAAGCGGGCACGGAAGGCGGCTCGGAACTCTAGCCAAGTAATGATTGTTACTATAGGTTGAGTACACCTGTGGCTGTCCCACCATTGAGCAGCAGGGGCCCTTGAGGAAAAAGGATGCGAAGGTGACATAGCTGGCAGGGGCAATGATACATCTCCAACGTATCTATAATTTATGAAGTATTCATGCCATGTTTACAACATTTTATATGGTTTCGGCATGATTTGCATGGAACTAACCCGGACTGACGCTGTTTTCAGAAGAACTACCGTGGTGTTGTTTTTTGTGTAGAAATGAAAGTTCTCCAAATGAGCTGAAACTTTTTAACGATTTTTCTTGGAACAAAAGAGACCCCCGAAGCTTCGTGGGAGGGCCAGAAGAGCCACGAGGAGGGCACAACCCACTAGGGCGCGCCTGGTGGGCCTGGCTCGCCTCGGTGGGCTATGCTCACCTCGAGGCCCATCTTCGTGTGAAACCGACGCCAAAAAATCCTATAAATAGAGAAACCATCCTAAATAACCCTAGATCAGAAGTTTCGCTGCCGCAAGGCTCTGTAGCCATGAGAAACCAATCTAGACCCCATTCCGGCACCCTGCCGGAGGGGGGAATCATCTCTGGTGGCCATCTTCATCATCCCAGCGGCCACCACGATGAGGAGGGAGTAGTCCACCCTCGGGGCTGAGGGTTTGTACCAGTAGATATGTGTTTAATCTCTCTCTCTCTCTCTCTCTCGTGTTCTTGAGATGTCACGATCTTGATGTATCGTGGGCTTTGTTAATATAGTCGGATCATATGGAATTTTCCCCTTTCTATCGTGTTGTGATGAATTGAGTTTTTCCCTTTGAGATTTCGTTGTTATCGGATTGAATACTTTTATGGATTTGAGAGCACTTGATATATGTCTTGCAACTGAATACTCGTGGTGACAATGGGGTATCATATTGATTCACTTGATATATGTTTTGGCACTCAACTCGCGGATTCCTGTGGTGACATTGGGGTAATCTATCCATAGGGGTTGATGCACGGTCTTGTCTTTGTTTCTCTGGTAGAAATCTTGGGGCACTCTTTGAAGTTCTTTGTGTCAGATTGAGTATTATGAATATGAATTTGCTTTGGTGTTATTTTAGTACGAACTCTAGGATAGATCGAACGGAAAGAATAGCTTTGTGTTATTTTAGTACAAACTCTTGAATAGATCAAACATAAAGAATAGATTTGAGGTGGTTTCGTACCCTACAAACAATTTATTCTTATGTTCTCCGCTAGATAGGAACTTTGGAGTGATTCTTTATCGCACTTTGAGGGGTGGTTATATGATCCAATTATATTAGCATTGTTGAGAGATTGCACTAGCAAAAGTACGAACCATAGGCCTCATTTTCAAGCATTGCAATACCATTTTTGTGCCCGTTTACTATTTCGTACCTTGCTGTTTTTATTTATTACCATCTCTTCGCCGAACTAGTGCACCTATTACACTTTTATCACCATCTCTTCGTTGAACTAGTGCACCTATACAAATTGCCATCGTATTGGGTGTGTTGGGGACACAAGAGATTTCTTGTATTTGATTGCAGGGTTGTTTGAGAGAGACCACCTTCATCCTACACCTCCCACGGATTGATAAACCTTGGTCATCCACTTGAGGGAAAATTGCTACTGTCCTACAAAACTCTAAGCTTGGAGGCCCAACACGAGTCTACAAGAATAAAGTTGCGTGCTAGACATCAAGCTCTTTTCTGGCGCCGTTGCCGGGGAGGCTAGGTAAGCGACACTCACATCCCGTCAACAAAGCTCTTTTCTGGCGCCGTTTCCGGGAGGTGAGTGCTTGAAGGTATATCTTTAGATCTTGCAATCGAATCTTTTAGTTTCTTGTTTTATCACTAGTTTGGTATATAAAAAGAAAACTACAAAAAATGGAATTGAGGTTGCATCATATTATTGATTATCTTTATAATATCTTTCTTGAATATGATGGATCGGAAAATTGTGCTCAATTGTTAGAAGAAGAAGTCAATAAAATGTTTGGCACAAAATATTTGAATGATGAGCATGATTGCAATGTTGTTAGTATGAATTCTTTGAATATCCATGATGTTAATGATATGCAAAGCCATAAGCTTGGGGCTACTATGTTTGATGAAGATGATGTTTTTAGCCCCCCAAGATTTGATGTGCAAATTTGTTATAATGATTGCATGCCTCCTATTTATGATGATTATAATGATGAAAGTGTATTTGGAGAGGTCATGAATTGATTTAATGATGAATCCACTATTTTGGATGAGGCTTCAATTGACTATGACAACAAAGTTGCTATCTATGATGATTATGGTGATGACATGTATGCTATATTGAATAATGATAACCATGAAACTAGTCATCATGATTTTAATTTCCAATCACATGATAGTTATTTTGTTGAGTTTGCTCCCACTAATATTGATGAGAAGAAATTTGCTTATGTGGAGAGTAATAAAATTTATATGCTTATGCTTCAAGAAAAGAATGCTTTAAGTGATAGCTATTTTGTTGAATTCATTCATGATGCTACTGAAAATAATTATGAGGGAGGAACTTATGCTTGTAGGAATTGCAATAATATCAAGTTTCCTCTCTATGTTTTGAAAATATTGAAGTTACACTACAAAAAAAGACACATCCGTGACATTTTGGGCCGAGCGAATTTTTTCTGTCATACTTATGACACTTCTATGACGACAATTGTGACAAAACCCGGTATCATCATAGATGTGGTGGGCTCCTACTTCTATGACAAAAAATCATGACAGAAAATGGGCTTTCGTCCTAGGCGGGCCGAAGATGCAGCTGCATGACATTCTTTGGGCCGTCCATGACAGAAAAAACCGTGGTAGAAGCGAGGGCGAGGAAAATATCGGGGAGTTCCCGGTTACGGTGGGTGGTCGGGGGCCGAGCGATGCGTGTTTCTCTCATACGTATGCGTGTGTGTGCGAGGCGTTGCGATCTAACTGAACCCGAGCGAGGCATTGGGCTCTAACTGAACCCAAGCGATTGCACTGCAGGCTACGCGTTACTGAACCCGAGCGATCGATTGATCCCTTGCTGTTAACTGAACCCGAGTGATTCCTTCGCTACTGCTGCTAACTGAAGCGGATCGATGCTGCCTCTGGA
>NC_057811.1:344748656-344750011 GCF_018294505.1 Triticum aestivum
TTGAAACTTAGGCAGATTTTGGCACAAGTTAAGATAACACCAAGACTTTCTACACATGCATATCTAGGGATAGAGCAGCGAAAAATAGTAAATCATGCAATTATACGGAAAGTCTCTACAAAAAAAGACACATCCGTGACATTTTGGGCCGAACGAATTTTTTTTCTGTCATGCTTATGACACTTCTATGACGATAATTGTGACAAAACCCGGTATCATCATAGATGTGGTGGGCTCCTACTTCTATGACAAAAAATCATAACAGAAAATGGGATTTTCATCTTGGGCGGGCCGGAGACGCAGCTGCATGACATTCTTTGGGCCGTCCATGATGGAAAAAATCATGGTAGAAGCGAGGGCGAGAAAAATATCGGGGAGTTCCCGGTTACGGTGGGTGGTCGGGGGCAGAGCGATGCGCGTTTCTCTCGCACACGTACGCGCGTGGGAGCGAAGTGTTGGGCTCTAACTGAACCCGAGCAAGGCGTTCGCCTACTGAATCCGAGCGATTGCACTGCAGGCTATGCATTACTGAACCCGAGCGATCGTTCAATCTGGCTGTTAACTGAACTCGATCGAGAGGTTCCTTTGCTACTGCTGCTATTTGAAGCCGATCGAACTTGCTGCCTCCTTCCCTTGATGAACAGTGAGCGTTGTTGGGGGGGGGGGTTGGATGAACAGTTCCCGGTGGGGGGTTGGATGAACAGGACCCCGTGGTAGTAGAGGCCGTTGCCGCTGGATGAACAGGATGTTGGAAATATGCCCTAGAGGCAATAATAAATAGGTTATTATTATATTTCCTTGTTCATGATAATCGTTTATTATCCATGCTAGAATTGTATTGATAGGAAACTCAGATACATGTGTGGATACATAGACAACACCATGTCCCTAGTAAGCCTCTAGTTGACTAGCTCGTTGATCAATTGATGGTTACGGTTTCCTGACCATGGACATTGGATGTCGTTGATAACGGGATCACATCATTAGGAGAATGATGTGATGGACAAGACCCAATCCTAAGCCTAGCACAAGATCGTGTAGTTCGTTTGCTCAGAGCTTTTCTAATGTCAAGTATCATTTCCTTAGACCATGAGATTGTGCAACTCCCGGATACCGTAGGAATGCTTTGGGTGTGCCAAACGTCACAACGTAACTGGGTGGCTATAAAGGTGCACTACGGGTATCTCCGAAAGTGTCTGTTGGGTTGGCACGAATCGAGACTGGGATTTGTCACTCCGTGTAAACGGAGAGGTATCTCTGGGCCCACTCGGTAGGACATCATCATAATGTGCACAATGTGACCAAGGAGTTGATCACGGGATGATGTGAGTTACGGAACGAGTAAAGAGACTTGC
>NC_057811.1:344750021-344809785 GCF_018294505.1 Triticum aestivum
CCGCTGGATGAACAGGACCCTGATCGATCGAGCCGGTTGGGGGGTGGATGAACATGACACCGTGGAGGGCTGGATGAACAGGACCCCGTGGTGGGCTGGTTGAACAGTAGCCGGTGGAGGGTTGGATGAACAGTAGCCCGTGGAGGGCTGGTTGAACACGACCCCATGGAGAGGGCTGGTTGAACAATAGCTGGTGGAGGAGCATGCGGTGGAGGCTGGATGAACAGGAGCCTGTGGATGAACAGTCGCAGGTGGAGGCTGGAGGAGGTCGACGGTGGATGAACAGTAGCCCGTGGAGGCAGTCGACGGTGGAGATGAGCAGTATCTCGTGGAGTCCTATTTTGCGGTACGCCACACCCCTCCTGATGAACAGGACCCCCGTTTCGACCGTAGCGCTCCAACACAAGTCCGTTTCCTCTGTTTTGCGTTACACCACACCACTCCCGATCAACAGGACCCCGTTTAGATCGTAGGAGGTCCGTTTCCTCCATTTTGCGCTACGCTAGACCCCTCCCGACGAACAGGATCCTGTTTCGACCGTGGCCGGTCGAACACAAGGCCGTTTCCTCCGTTCTGCAGTACGCCAGGCCTCGTTTCCATTGGCTGTTCCGTCCAAGCCGGTTGGCTCCCGATGAACAGTACGTGTTCCGTTGCCTCCCGATGAACATGACGCATTCCGTTGCCTCCCCATGAACACGACGACGACGCAATTTCTCCGTTCCGACCCAGCCATGTACACGATCCCTGGCTGTACGTATGAGTGAGTAGGCGTTCGAGACCCCGCCCGTATGTACGTACGTGGCCGTATTTTCTTTCTTGCACCCTGGCCGCTGTACGTATGTGTACATGCTACGTGCGCGCCTCTACTACGACACGTGCGCGCCTCTACGACGACACGTGCGCGCCTCTACATCGACCAGTATGTACGTACACGTTCGCGTCCAGAATGACAACGCTACGTACGCTTCGACCAGGTGGGTCTGGACTGTCAGGCACTTCGTTGTGTGCGAAGATGTAGCTGGTGGGTCCCAGCAATCAGGGGGGCGAATCATTTTTTTTGCCCGTAAGATGGATGCACTTCCTTGCGTGTGAAGATGTAGCTGGTGGGTCCCAGCAGTCAGGGGGAGAAAACATTATTTTTCGGGATAAAAAGTATGAGTTGCATGCATGCGTCCATGGGCGTGGTGCGTCCCCACTATCAGCCTCTCACGTACAGTCATCTTCCGACGACTCTCGGTTGTTGAACACATTGACCACACCGTGCCGAGCGCACCAAGGCCGGTGGATGACGGCGAGGCCCCAGACTGGAATGACTCGGAGATGGGGAAGACGCGGCAGTGGAGTCGCAGATGGAGAGGAGTGGGAAACTTGACTGGTTCGGGTGCGCGGCGGCACTGCCGCCCACGGGAGACAGGAGCAAGAATAGAGGTTGAAGAAGGAGCATGGCTGTTCAATTAACATCCAACGGTCCAGGTGCTAAAATCATTTGTTGATTAAGTTGACAAAGCCCTGCGTACACGTCTTCTTAGTAGGCCCACAAGTCAGCCACCAAATCTGCCGGGTCCCAGCTATCATCGGGAGGGATGGTTTTTTCGCATAACAAGGAGGCACTTCCTTCGGTGCGAAGGTACAACCGGTGGGTCCCAACTGTCAGGGGGAGGAAACAGCTTAATAAGGAGGAACTTTCCTTGCGTGCGACCATGGACCTTGTGGGTCCCAGCCGTCAGGCTCTCCATGTATAGTCCTCTTCTGATGACTCTCACTTGTTGACCACACCGCGCCGAGCGCAGCGAGGCGGTGGACGATGGCGAGGCCCCTGACTGGAACGACCCGGAGATGGGGAAGACGCGGCAGTGGAGTCGCAGACGGAGAGGAGTGGGAAACTTGACTGGTTCAGGTGCGGGGTGGGCCTACACTCGGCAGAGAATAACAGGAGGTGCGGCATGAAGGGATGGCCTGGCCGTCGGTGGGGTAGCGTTTCGCTGAGGCGCGCAAAAAACGTCGCTGGACGCCGGAGGCTGGAGCAAGCGGTCCCAGCAGCGCTGGGGGAAGAAGACGATAGACTGAAGAAGAATGCCGGCCGTTGGATGTAATTCCAACGCCTTCTTAGGCTTCGACCTACTGGCCCACATGTCAGCCAGTCCATTTGTTTTTTAGTCTATTTGGTGGGCTGGGTGAAACAATGATGTAGCATCTATGTAGCCCGTTTATATATATGGTCGAATTTAAAGCCCATTTTCATTTTTCTCGAAATCCGCGGACTTGCTGGGCTAGGTGAAAATATCTTGTTGGGCTGGACGGAGAAATGTTTTAAAAATATAAACACATGATTGCACGTCTGTTACTGCATTGGTCAGTAAAATCTTTGCAAGCTTATGTACGCAATCACTAGGAGTTAATTTGCCAAGTTATATATAAACAATTATTATTATTATTTTGTAAGAACTTTCAACTTACGAAATAAAATATCATTTTAATTTGATGAGTTAATAGGATGTGGGGTATTATTATTTTTAGGCTAGACGTGGGACAGTTGAGTTGGTTCTAGGGAAAAGTACTGGGAGAAAACTCAGTTTACATCGAAAAAGAAAGTGGGAGAAAATTCAAATATAGGATTAATGAAAACAAAAAATAAAGGAAGTGGGAAGGTCTATAAAATGGTTGGACGAATGACAGGTTTAACGGAACCTTATGCTGTTTCTATTATATATATATATGTAATAAAATAAGATATAAATATAGGTTCAGTTTTGCATTCTTATAGAAAAATAGAACTGAGCTGTGCGTCGTCTTGAAAAAAACAAACATAACTTGGGCTACTGATGTTATAGACAAGCTAGGTTGGGAGGCCCAGAGGCTGCTTGATACCTGCTGGATCCAAAAAATGTTGAAACATGTCGTGGGCTGCCCATGTTAAACAACAAAACCTAGGCCACGGACCTGGTGGGCCCGGGACTGTTAGCCTCTCGACAAATAGTTGTCTCCCAATTCCTCTTGTTTTGCTGACCATGTTGGGAACGACAGACGGCGGCGCCGCGGCGAGAGCACCAACGCGGAGGACGGCGTCGAGACCTCGGACCGAACAAACCGGAGCGGGGGAAGATGCAGGCGGAGGGGAGTACGAGGGTTGACTTGTTCGGGTGCAGGGTGGGCCGGTGGAGCTGCCGCCGCCGGACAATGTGCAGGACTAGAGGGATGGCCTGGCCAACGCCATAGGCTATGATGGCCAGGCGCTGTATAGGAAGAGGACGAAAGATTGAACAAAATAAAGAAATACAAATGGATAGGTGGTTGGTCCCATATGTCTGTGTATGAGACCTGCTGGGTCCACCTGAGAAGGGGAATATGTTGGGAGGAAGGAGATTCAAAGCACGACAGCTGAGTGAACTAGTTTTTTTAAACAGACAAGTGAACTAGTTACGTACATAAGCAAATAGGCACTAAAAAAGGAAATAGGTTAATGGGTTCTTAAAAGAAATATTTCGGACAAAACAGATAATTACGACACATAGGCTAATGCATGAAACACTCAGATGATAAAGGTGCTTATGAATAGATAAAGTACAACATCTAGACCTTCCTGGCACGCTTGATCATGACGCTGCGGCTATCCGTGTACTCGTCGATTACGGGAAGCAGACACACCCTCATGTCCAAGATCCCCCTGTACATGTCGTAGCATGCATATGCGTCCTTGGCCGCGTAGTTTATGTAGGCTAGATTTAGAGGTACCTCCCACGTATTCAGGTCCTTGGTATCGTTGTCTTCTTTCATGTTGGTGTATCAGGGGTCGATGATGGTCTCGGCGAGGTCAACCACGGAGTCCTTCTCCTTCCCGTTGTCGATGATCTTGTATGGCTTCTGGATGTCGACAAGCTTGTTGCACAAGATGGCTGAATCGTCACGTTCTTCCCTCTCTCCACCATAGCAAAGGTGCAGTCGGCGCTGCCGATGAAACAGGCGAATGGTCCAGAACCTCTGATGGCCCTACAACAGTGGTAGATGAGAACCTCATCCCGCACACATACCTGGGCGACGGCGATCCGCTGGTCCCTGTCAGGAGACGAATGGATGGGCACAAGGTCTAGTCCTGCGACCTTGTGTTTTCTCGTCCTGTAGGTACTGCTTGAACTCGGCAAGGCAGAGCTTCACCGATTCCGGATCGTTGGTGTACATCACATTCAACTTGGTGCAGCCATAGGACTGAATGGCGAACTCAAAGGGGAACTCCTTGCTGAAGACCATATCTAGCAGGCTCACCCCTCGGATCGCCATTGGAGTCTCTTCAAGTGAACGAGTGGGTAGGCGGCGGCAGCATTTCGTTTTTCAGCTCTTGGGGAACTGGATTCAACAGTAAACTGAGTGTGTATAGGCGACAACAGTTACTACCCCTCCCTCGCCTGCTGCACGCCCGGCAGAAGATGCACCCTCGGCGCATTCAAACACCTCCATTAAGAAACCTACTCCGGCCACACATCGGTTCACGAGCGGGTCTATATTGGTACTGTAATAACAAGAGTTAGTGGTCACTTTACTTAAATTTAATTAGCTTTAATAGAAATTTATACTTAAAACAATCAATGCATTGGCTCATTCTATCAGTGCCACAGGATCAACATGCACAACAATTAGAATTATTATTCTCAGGATGCACACGATCAGCACATTTGTCACGCTTTCACACAGATAATACTACCAAGTTTGAACTATTTGTTATGGTTGTTGTCCTCTGCATCATCATGCCGTGTCTCCCAGCTTGCAAGATTCAGAACCAACAAATAAGATCCAAATAATAAGTACAACAAAGATGCCTACACATCGCATTGATTCCCAGCTTGCAAGATTCATAACCAACAAATAAGATTCAAATAATAAGTACAACAAATATGCCTACACATCTCATTGATCCCCAACGTGCAAGATTCAGAACCAACCCATTAGAGCCTTTTGATAAAGTGAATATCGGGATTAAATCCATCTTGGCTAGCCGTGTCATACAACCGAAGAACTTGGCGAATGCTCTTGACCGTCACAACATCTGTAGTTGAGTATTCCTGTTTGCACAACACAAATAAGAAAAGCCTGATTACTATAATAATGGCACTCATTGAACTCAACCTGTAGCTCCACTCAGATGAGGCCTGCCTGGAGTTCCATGATTCAATTCATGCGCCTTTTTCTGCAGTTCACCTGAAATGAAGCAAAGATTGCCATTCAGCTAGCAAGAAGTACTTGCTCTCATGAGTTGGCAGGTTCTTCTTTAGTAGTTGCACTAAAATTGAGGAACATTAAGGTTGGCTGTCCGGCTCATGTAAGGTGTAACTATAATTTGCTTATCCTTTTGTGCAGTTCCACTCAAATAAAGTGCCATTGTGGTGACAGTGACGGCTCATTTTGCAAAGGCTAATAAAATGTTGCACAAGATTACCAGCAGAATTTGACGGCGATTTTGGAAACTCCAATCACCATTCTATGCAGTTCCATGAAAATTGAGAGATGTTGCCCACGTGACATTTTAGTTGAACTGCACAAGACACTCATTCCAAAAAAAGTGTTTTGTGCAGTTCACCAAAAGGTCACAATAGCAACAAGGTGAAATGGATATCCCTATCTGCACAAAAAGATAGAAAGTAAACAGTTGCTGGTCAATAAGAATATACGAAACATACACGAAATGAAAAGAAGCATCTTAATTATGTTTGTGGTAATCACGCAAGGACAGTAGAAATTTTAAAATGTCAACAATGCTTCATGTTACCGGAAGCATTACGATCAACAATGACAGTCGTCAAATATGGGATTACTTTAATGGTGGCATTGCTTGTTTACCAGATAGAGTAAATCAACAGTAGCTAAAGAGTTGGTTTAAGGGCATGGGACCGTGGGGATACCAGGACACTCAGCAGCGTAAAGGAGCAACTTACTTATCATACTGGGGAAAACTGTAGGAGTACCATTTGTAACACAGTTTAATTGCATCATATCACTGGAGGCATTAGATTAACAATAACACTGGTTAGACATGTCCCTAAGGTAACAGTGTGATCGCTTTATTTTACATGCGCCCTTACATTAACAACAACAAAAGGTTGGTATAAGGACATGCGACAGTGGACGCATCAGCACAATGTACCTACAAGGAGGCATAAAGTGGTGATGCCGAGTTTGTTCATGCTCTATGTGGGCAGCAAATCTAATCCTGGAGACCTTTTACTATGTGAGGGCAGCAAATCTAATCCTGGAGACCTTTTACTATGTGAGGGCAGCAAATCTAATCCTGGAGACCTTTTACTATGTGAGGGCAGCAATTCTAATCCTGGAGACATTTTACTATGTGAGGGCAACAAATCTAATCCTGGACATACTCTGTTGACTTGTCCACCAGCCGCCACTTTCTATCCTTTTTTCAACCAATAATAGATCTGTTCCTTATCCAGTTTGTACTGCGTTTTCCCATTATTTCTTTTTTCAACCAAGAGACCGGTTGGGTGTCTGGTCTCTACTACTTTCACCATATTATTTCCTCTTTGAATCAAGTCCTAGATTCATGCTACAACTTTCCTCCTTTCTTCGTTGTTTGAACCAAGTCCTAGATTCGAATGCATGAAGTAGCTTTACCTCTAATAATACTAAAAATTTAGGTGGCTTTGGAAGAGCTGATGGGAGTAGAAAAAGATGCACATCCAAACACGTGGGGAGCTAGGGCGGTAGAGCAAGGCCGCTTTCGAAGAACTTATACCTGAGGGTCGTCCGGATGTCGGCGGCGACAGGTCGGATCTGCGCAAAATACAGCAGGGAGGAAGAAGGGTCGGAGGACCTCCCGAGCCGGCGCTGTGTTGGAGAGAACGGTACGGGCAGAGGATCGGGCCCCTACGGCAGCTGTGGGTTCCCTCCCTTGCCGGCCGGATCTATGACCAGCGGTGAGCAGAGAGAAAATGTCGCTACCGCTGTCTTGTTTAGATCTGGAGAGGATGACAGAATGAAGAGAGCAACCCTAGTAAAGCAAGCGCTCAGGCCCCTGCGTACATATATAGTGGAGTGTTTATCTTTTTCTCTCCACAACAAGTGTTTCAATTTGTGTACGTGGCATTAAAGAAAAGAAACTCTCTATTTAAGGTGACTAACTGTACGACTCCTACTTACTACTACTACTAGTAGTATTGTCCACTGGTGCTCCCCGGCCCTCCATTCATTCAACAACCCCACGGGTGAATAAACATACCGTACTAGTATTTATATAGAACGAACAAGCTCGAACTATTTTCGCGTAGCTAAAAGTTGAGGGCGGGGCTTTTCCCGGGCAGTACGCGCGGCAGTTTCGCGTAGGCGGTTTGACAGAGAGGCGAGGAGGGTGAGTGTAGGATCGAAAGTATGTCTAGAGGGGGGCTAATTAGACTACTTGACCAAATAAAAATCTAGCCTTTTCCCAATTTTAAGTCTTGGCAGATTTTAGCAACTTAGCACGAATCAAGTAATCAACCTACACATGCAATTCTAAGAGTATAGCAGCGGAATGTAACACAATTGCATATGAAGGTAAAGGGAGGAGTTTGGAGGGAGCAAACGCAATGTAGACACGGAGATTTTTTATCCGTGGTTCCGATAGGTGGTGCTATCGTACATCCACGTTGATGGAGACTTAAAACCACGAAGGGTAACGGTTGCGCGAGTCCACGGAGGGCTCCACCCACGAAGGGTCCACGAAGAAGCAACCTTGTCTATCCCACCATGGCCATCGCCCACGAAGGACTTGCCTCACTAGGGTAGATCTTCACGAAGTAGGCGATCTCCTTGCCCGTACAAACTCCTTGGTTCAACTCCACAATCTTGACGGAGGCTCCCAAGTGACACCTAGCCAATCTAGGAGACACCACTCTCCAAAAGGTAATAAATGGTGTGTTGATGATGCACTCCTTGCTCTTGTGCTTCAAATGATAGTCTCCCCAACACTCAACTCTCTCTCATAGGATTGGATTTGATGGAAAGATGATTTGAGTGGAAAGCAACTTGGGGAAGGCCAGAGATCAAGATTTATGTGGTTGGGATGGAATATCTTGACCTCAACACAAGTGTAGGTGGTTCTCTCTCAGAAAATGTTTGTTGGAAGTCTAGGCATGTTCTGATGGCTCTCTCCACGAATGAAGAGTGGGTGGAGGGGTATATATAGCCTCCACACAAAATCTAACCGTTACAAAAATCACCAAACTCGGTGGGACCGAATCAGAGAACTCGGTCAGACCGATTTAGTTCAAAATGTGAACGTTAGGATTTTCGGTGGGACCGACATGTCAACTCGATGGGACCGATGTCGTTAGGGTTAGGGCATAACGTAATCTCGGTGAGACCGATTACACAAACTCGGTGGGACCGATTTTGGTAATAGACAAACAGAGAGTTGGTCAGGCAAACTCGGTGGGACCGATTCGCTCATCTCGGTTAGACCGAAACGTTATGAAGGGGAAACAGAGAGTTTGCATTGCAATCTCGATGGGACCGGTCACTCATCTCGGTTGGACCGAAACGTTACGAAGGGAAACAAAGAGGTTGCAATACCATCTCGGTGAGACCGAGATCCCTATCGGTGAGACCGAAGTGACTGGGGTTTGTGGCAGTGGCTATGTCAAGAGAACTCGGTGGCGCCGGATAGAAGATTTCGGTGGGGCCGAGTTTGACTTTTGGTTTGGGACATATGTGGATATGAGAAAGTAGTTGAGGGTTTTTGGAGCATATCACTAAGCATTTTGAGCAAGTAACTCATTAAGCAACACCTCACCCCCTTTTAATAGTATTGGCTTTTCCTATGGACTCAATGTGATCTTGGATCACTAAAAGTAAAATGTAGAGTCTTGTGCTTTGAGCTTGAGCCAATCTTTTGTCCTTAGCATTTTGAGGGGTCCACTTTCCAATCCATGGAATGCCAATGATTGTGCTTTCCTGAAACATTTATCTTAAAATAGCATTAGCTCAATGAGATATATGTTGTTAGGAATTACCAAAACCACCCAAGGATAGTTGCACTTTGTCGGATCATGGGTTCCGGCAAAACCCTTAAGGTTTGAACTCTGGGGTGCGCGCGAAGTTCTCCCCCTACCGATCCACGTCCTAGCTTGCTAAGATCTCAAGGGCAAACTCAACGAACTCACAACACAAGGGACACAAGATTTATACTGGTTCGGTCCACCGTTGTGGTGTAATACCCTACTCTAGTGTGGTGGTGGTGGATTGCCTCTTGGGCTATGGATGAACAGTTACAAGGGGAAGAACAGCCTCCTGAGGTTGAGGTGTTCTTGCGCTCTGTGTGTGGGTGAGGATTACTCTCCATCCCCTCCTACCGTGGTGGCTGGTCCTATTTATAGAGGCCCTGGTCCTCTCCCCAAATATTGAGCGGGATGGGAGCCAACAACGGCCAATTTGAAACGGGACAACTAGTACAACTTATCCTGACAAAAGCAGTCTTCGCCCGCAAAAGGCTCTGGTGGTGACGCCGCTTAGGGCTCCATGGTGACCTCCGTCTTGCTGTCCTGCTGGTCTTGGTCTCGTTGCACCGATATGGAAACCTTTGCTTGACGCCTCGGTACTCCGCGCCTGCGCTTGCGTCCTTAGCACCAAAGGGGAAACAAGGACACCGCGCGCGCTGGCGCCTGCCTGATCTCGATTGTCATGGCTCACGTCACGAGAACCTCGCGAGGTTTGCCTTGCCTTGATCTCTTCGCCCCTCGCGAGCCAACCTGGTGAGGCCGCTCCTGAGGAGGTCTTGTGTCGTCTGTCTCACGAGGCTTGACCCCTCGTGAGGGTCTTGAACGCCTTGTTGATGAAGACGGGCCGTACGGGCCCACGCGCAGAGCCACGCCGTGGGCCGCAGGCAGGCAAGTCTGGGGACCCCCGTTCCCAGAACGCCGACAGTAGCCCCTGGGCCCAAGGCATGCTCGGGCTTGGCTCCGAGGCGAAGACAAAGGTCAAGTGCGGAGCGCCGCGGGCCCCCAATAGCATGCGGCCTTGGTCGACGCGTGGCGGTTGATTGGACGTGGGCGTCTCCGCTTCCCCATGCTACCTCGGCAACTGCCTGACTTGACAAGTCCCTGCGACATGCAAGGGAAAACTAGCATTACCTATGATCGTGGGGGGCGCTGGTTGGCCTTCTCTTGCTATAAATGGGGAGGGGGGCAGAGCCCCCGTCGCCGATCTCTTCCCAGTCCGCTTGCTTCTTCCTCCTTGCTCCTCTGCTAGTAGCAATGGTGGCGTCGAAGAGGTTCTCTACCACGGAGAAGGGTAAGGCCCCTCGCGAGGGGCCCGACTCCCCGGCGCCCAAGCATGGACGCGGCCGTCCCCGCAAGCACACCGCGACCCCCGCCGCGGCCCCTTGCTCCCACGGTGGCGCCGCTGCACGTGGCAGGGGTCGTTCCGGTCGTAGCAGCCCTGCTGATGAGAGGAGACGTGCCATGGTTGCACGGCCTCCCCGGCCGCGCTTCCACTCGGCGGAGGTGCTGCCGGAGTTCGTCGTCTGGTCGGAGGATCCGGCCGGCAACTGGCTTCAGCTTCCGCGCTTCTTCGCCGACGAGCTGCCAGCCTCCGGTCCAGGTGGGCTCTGGCTACAGGCGGATGGTTGCTGCAGCAGGGTTTCTTGGGTTGCGTGTCGGGACCCCGATTCTAAGTCACACTGATCTAGCCTGTAACACCTCATATCCCTTTGCGGCCTCACGCACGGTATTCCCACGGGTGTCGCCTTACCATGGCCCGGGACCGTTTGCGCCTTTTGGCTCACGTATATGATAATGTCGCTAGCATCCATATGACAGAGAACCCGGGCCGACATGACTAGTCGTGAACCCAAAGTGGCACTAACTTACGGGGACAGGCAAACATGAATCAACATCGAGCATGTCGGTCAGCAGCGTGTGAATCCGGGCTGTAGCACTGGGCTAACAGGACTCCGGGAACCCCGGCTGTAGCAGGCTAGGCAGGACTCCGGATGTCACCGCGTGACATTTCCCCGAAGGGACAGACACAGGAACGGAGTGAATCACATGCCGGCCAGTCAAGTGTTCCGGAGCAGTAGTGCTGGGCTAGCAGGACTCCGGTGAACCGGGCTGTAGCGGACTACTATGGCTCATGGAGCACAAGACTACATTTCCCCATAAGAGAGGCTACCAAGGATACACAACTAGGTTGTCGAATCCCACACATACCAAGCATTTCAATCATACACACAATATGCTCGATATGTGCAAATACAACATGGCATCACAACAAGACTCTACGACTCAGAGTATTTATTCATTAGGCTCCGAAGAGCCAGATATTACAAACATGGGTCTCATGACCCAACATTCAAAGCATACAAGTCAAACACATGCGGAAGCTTAACATGTCTGAGTACAGACATCTACCAATGAAAAGGCTGAGAAGCCCGACTATCTACCAGATCCTGCCGAGGGCACAAGATCGTAGCTGAGGTAACAAGCTAAACGTTGAAGTCCAAGCGGTACTACTAGCGAGACCGAAGTCTCTCTGCAAAAACATAAAATAGGCAAACGTGAGTACAAATGTACCCAACAAGACTTACATCAGAACTAGCTACATATGCATCGGTATCAACAAAAGGGGGTGGTGGAGTTTGACTGCAGCAAGCCAGCTTTGATTCGGTGGCTATCCTGAACTACGACTGCAAGTAACTCTTTTGAGGTGGCGCACACGAGTCCACAAATTCACCATACCAATACACCACTATGGATCCGCTCCCGTCTCCCTACGAGAACGCCATCCATAGCACTCACGCTTATCTTTTGCATTTTAGAGTATCCACTTTCACTTGTCTATGAACTGTTATAGGCAACCCAGAAGTCCATTTCCGCGGACATGGCTATTCGAATAGATGATGTTAACCCTGCAGGGGTGTACGACACACACGCTCTCACCACTTACCGCCGTTTACACGACATGTACTCGGCAACCTTCAAGCGGAAGCCCAGCGAGGGTGTCGGCCACAGCCTACCTAAACACTCAAGTCTCTAGTCCAGGTTTATCGCCTATTCAGGTTCCATCCGCAGGGAGTCCGGCCGAGGTTTCCACATACGGCCCCGAACGATGTGTGCGGGGTTCCGGGACACCAAACGGGCGCCCGGCATGCCCGGCCACGTGCCTACCGCATCACAGCCCACCCCTCCGGTCAGCGCTGCCCACGGCCTCCAGCATACTACGAACACCAGAAACTACTTGCAACTCCTGGACAGAGGACAAGGGTGATTAAGAAGCCGAGAGGGTCCATTGGTTTCGGGCCCAATGCGTGGTAGTAACTGTATCATGGATCACAAACACAGAACTCAGTTCCTGAGGACGGCAGCAATGAGACAACCCACCATGTACTCCTACATGGCCTCTCACCGCTACCTTTACCAAATCGTGTTCACACACTTAGCTCACACACAGTAGGACATGTTCATCACCATTCCAACTCATCCCCGATGAATCAGACCCGACACAACTCTAAGCAATAGCAGGCATGACAAACAAGCATGAATGAGTAGGCACACCAGGGCTCAAACAACTCCTACTCATGCTAGTGGGTTTCATCTATTTACTGTGGCAATGACAGGTCATGCAGAGGATAAGGGGTTCAACTACCGCAACAAGTAACGGTTGAATCGTTGTTGTCCTAATGTAGTAAAAGAGAGCAGGAGCGAGAGAGTGGGATTGTATCAGAATGAACAAGGGGGTTATGATTGCCTGGCACTTCTGAAGATATTATAGTTCTTCATCGGTGTCATCGAACTCATCGTCGGAATCACGGCTTATCGAGAGGGGACAATCACCGACAAACAAGGAAGAACACAATCAATGCAATGCAACAATTATGATGCATGATTATGACATGTCAAGAATGTTATGATTTACACTAATGCATCTAGCAACAGTTTAAATGAGGTCCATATGAGCTAAGGGTTCATATGCAAACTCCATATTTAGCATCTATAATGTCATTATCATGTTTTCACCTATACAGCAGGTATAACTTAGTTTGACATGCATGAAAATGATACAGATGGATAGATTGCATTTTTCTAATAATTTTTCATATATAAATTATTTCATTCTGAGCTACGGTTGATTTTATATGATTTTTAGAAGTTTATACTATTTTCTGGAATTTTCTGAATAAACTTAAATCCAGATAATGCTTTACTGCGTCAGCCTGACGTCATCACTGCGTCAGCGAGTCAACGGGCTGGCCAGGGTCAAACCTGACCCGTGGGACCTGCCTGTCAGTGACTAACCTAACTAATCCAGATTAATTAGCGCTAAACTAATACTAATCTAGTTTAGTTAGGAGCATGGGCCCACACGTCAGTGACTCAGGGAGAGTCAAACTGGGGTCAAACCGGGTCAAACAAGGTCAAACCCGCTGGCGACTCGACGCCGGCGAGGCTCGAGACGGCGGCGCAGCTCGGAAAGCGCCCACAGGGCACGGACGAGGCCGTTCTTGGGCTCATTGGAGAGCTCTTGCAGGCGCGCGTCGAAGGGTGGTAGTGGCTGGGCCTGTGGTGACCGGAGTCGACGGCGGCGAGCTCTTTCGCGGCCGCCGGAGTTCGGGTGGGTGCGGGGTTAGCGCTGCGGCTTGCAAACAAACGGGCTATCGCGCTAGAGTTGCTCTACGGAATGTCGCGAGTGCAACGGACGCACGCGCGGGGCCATTTGGTCGCCGGAGCCACGGCGGCGACGAGCTCATGCGGCGGCGAGCTTCGGGCACGGTGGCTAGTCTAGCTAGAGCTCGAAATCAAGCACGGGAGTAGGGGGAAACGGTTCAGGGGCTCACAGTGATCTCAAGGAAGGCCTCAGCGGGCTCGGGGAGGCGGAGACGGCGGCGAATCGACCGACGAGGAGCCTCGGTGGCCGGTGACGGAAACGGCGACGGTGGCGATGAAGCAGCGCGTCCGAGGCCGGGAGGATCGTCGAGGAGGAAGAAGCAGATGAGGCGGAGCTCTTGGACAGCTCGGAGAGGCGAGGTGGTGGCGGTGGCCGCGGGTATGGCGATCGGCGTCGGCGAGCTCGCTCGGTGGCGCTCTGTTTTTGCGGGAGAGAGGGCCAGAGGGGAAAGTGAGAGAGAGGAGAGAGCGGTCGGGGCTGCGTGGCGTCGCGAGGGAGGCCCAGGGCGACGAGGGGGAAGCGGCAGGAAGCAGGAGGTGGCCGGGGCGCGTGCGTGCGCGCGTCGGGCACGCGCCGTCCTCCTGGCAGGGGGAGGAAGACGACAGGGGAGGAGGAGGTGGGCTGGGCCGCTACAGTGGTGGGCTGGCCCCTCTGGTGGCTACACAGGTGAGGCCAGGTAAGCTCTCCCTCTCTTCTGTTTTCTAATTTGTATTTGTTTTCTAATTATTTGCCTCTGTTTTGAGCTTAGGAAAAATACCAAGGCATTTCCTAAAATCCTGAAAATATTCATGGACAGTTGCTGAATTATTTCAGTGGCCCAAAAATAGTTCCAACATTATTTGAACATTTAAATTATTTATAGTATTTAAATGCCCAAAAGTCAAATACAATAAGACTTAATTCAAAAATCCAGAATGGCCTAGAAATAGGTGCATCAGTTTTGGCAGAGGTTTTTTACCTTTATCAAAAATCATGAACATTTCTAAAGGGCATTTGGGTTCATTGAAAATATTGTTTATTTGAACCTAGTTGAATGCATTTGGTGCTAGGGTTTCAACATCCCCATTTCAAGTTTCTTTGAAAAAAAACATGATGACATGAGGAACAAGCAAAGTCAAACAAGGGCTGATCTGGGGCTGTGACAGCTCACCCCCACTAAACAAGAATCTCGTCCCGAGATTCAAGACGTGAGGTAAGAAGACAGAGGGTACACAAAGCTAACACGATCTTCATGATCCAATTGCTCTTCGCGAAGATGTTGATCCGTTGCTTCAATTAACGTTGACGTCTTTGCTTTCGAGATCTTCATCCGACACGATGACGACAAGGGAAAACTCTATAGAAATCGATCTCCTTAAAGATCGAGCAACTCACGATCAACTCACGGAATGAGATGTTGAGTATCTCTTGAGCTGAGACTCAACACATACATCGAGAGAGGGATGAAGTGAAACAATGAACGAAGATTCAAGTTGATAAGCACAATTCCACGCTGAATAAGATGGTGCATGGTTTCAAAGTAGCGAGGAGATAATTGCCATGATTCCATTGAGGCACCTTAGGGAAGGTGACTTGTAGAAATATTCCCTTAAGTGGCAAAAGGAATTACTTTTGATATAAATATCATTGAAACTCTTTATGCCAGCCTAAGGCAATCACAAACGATCGTTCGAGGGAGTTCGGGAGAACGACACACTCGGGCTAGGATGGACGATGTGGACTACCTTGTTGAAGACAACACAAGGGGTGATTTGCTTATCACCGGAAATGGTCGGAACCCCTGGTGGGACCACTTTTGAAGATGGTCCTTATCAGTAATTACTGGGAAGGGTAATCCAAGGTAGGATGGCACAATGACGGTGCAAACTGGGAACATAATGCAAATGCTGGAATGATTTTAGTAACAGGGGAGAAGCTCAACAGTAGAGAGTGAATCCACTGTTTGAAAGGTTTAGCATAACCGAAGGAAACTGGGAGCAATTCCAGTTAGTGCCGATGATAACACCTAGTGCTTGTGCGTGCTCTCAAGAACTTGAGCATTTCCATATTCATCAAGGTTTTACCAACATCCGTGTCGAGGATCCTGGCAACACATCATACTACCATGATGATTAGTGATGGAGGATGCAGGTGCAAAGGAGGACAACACTTTCTCAGATTTTTCCTTAGCATTGCCAAAGAAGCAATCTGGATGATCGACCGAGAGACATTTAGCACTCCACTTCTAATGTTCTCCTTGATGTGCTAGCGTAACCCATTTATTGATATGGTTTGGTATCTAGAACATCAAGTAAAAGGTCGGACTTCAGGAGCACAAGAATCCATAAGGAATAACTACGGAAGTAAATCCTACGAAATCCTTATGGGGAGGTGGCCAACTTCCTTAATCAAGATACTACAATAATAGGTCTTCCGGCTGGGTGTGTTGGCCACGACATCCACTTTACCGATTAACGAGAGACCAATATTGTAGTTCTTGGGAATGTTCCAACCATCATGTCTGCCTGAGATTTAGATCTGGTTGGTGTCAGAATATTCCAGACTCGTCAAGTCTAGAAAGAAAATTAAGGTTTGCAACACAAATCGACGAGAAGACGTTGCAAGATTCTCGGGAGATGGATTACGGTAGTAAGCTCCAAAACATGAGCTGGTTCTGCTACAAACATGTGAGCACGTTGTCCCAGACAAGCATGATCATATGGTAGTCTTATAATAAAACACTACCGAGTTCTGGTTGGGAACCATCAACGAGGATATCGAAGTTCTTTCATAAGTCCGGATTAGCTCTTATGAAGGAACTCCTTCTCCTTGAACAAATCAATCAGTGGCTTGGTGTGCTAGAGAATTCATACGGAATGAAGATGATCAGTCTAACAGACCACGGAATACTTCGCACGTGCATAACTGACTTGGGACGATTCCAGAGGAGGTAGAAACATGCTTTCTCAAATTCACGGCGGCAACTTGCATCAAATGCACATGAATTAGAGGAAGTCACTCCTTTCATCCAAACATAGGCTTCATGAACTAGCACAAAGAAAATGCTTTCAAAAGTTTCCAACACTAACTTAGATGTTCAACATGAATCATGGACAAGATGAGAATGTTGTCAATGGGCTTAACAACAATTCATCCAGGTTTCCATATAAATGTAATTCCATAACTATGTGAACATGGTGATAGCACTGGTCATACCAAAGGATGTAATGGTGTATGCTCGAGGGATCAACCACGAGTAAGACAACATTATGCATATCGTTGGTTCTGACTTGATTTGATGATAGCCCATACGCAAATCAAAGATTTGGGTAAGACAATAGATCCAACAATTGATTACGAGGATCAATCAATGAAGATATCATCTTTCTTCAACACACACACAGACACAAGATATCCCTTTGGAAATGAACTAAGTTAGACAACCTTTTATCTTCCAACTCTCCAAGTTCTTGTTTAGCTTGACCAACTAGCTCAGGGGTATCCAACACAGATTCTTGGAGAAGGGGTGGTTTATTGGAAAACCAACTTGTTCACAAACTCAACATATCGGTCAGGGACAACCTGGTGGTACTTCCAAGAAGATATTTGGAAAATCACGATCCACCGACTTGTTATTAAGATCGAGAACAATCTTGCTTTTCAAGGCAAGACGATATGATCAACTGAGCAAGGGTTTGACAAAAATCCTAACTCATTGATTGAAGAGTGCACCAAAAATAAGGACTAGGTAGCACGATCAACCTCAGAATGGTGATTCGATAACCAACACGCTAAGGATGAAATTATTGTCCTTTAACTACCAAGCAACGGAATTGCTAGGAGTATAGATTTCACACACCACGATTCACTTGTCAGTATTCCGGTTACAATAACACGGAGACCGAGGAATGAATAACGATGGCCAGAAGTATCACTGCAACAAGAATTCATGAGGGTTGGTGCAATCCTCATGAGATTCCTGACATAAATAGGGTAATACTCGTAGGTAGAACAGAACAAAAGCTGGTTAGGCATTTGATCTGCGGAATACATATACTTTGACCCAATCCCAGAGATGGACGAGGTACTGGAGTTTGTTTCTCCTAGTCATTCCGGATTAGAATGGCTTGACAGACCACAAGAATAATAGGCATCGATAACACAAATGCACAATTACTCCTGACTATCAATTGATAGACGAGGGCCAGAAAATAACTAAAGAGAGACAACTCAAAGGAACATATGTTTTTCTGAGTTGTGGATGCATAGATTAGTATGTCGAACCAAGTCCAACAAGTTTCTTCTAGATAACCCATGCAGAAAGGTAGGACTGGCAGAGTCACAATATGAATGGAGTACTCCTCAAGAGCGCCCTGGTTGTGATCTTTTGGTTAAAAGAACTTCTGCCATGATGGTTCATGGTATTGGAAGAATGAAATACCACGGACCTCGAGGACTAATGCAAAGGTTACTAATATCTTAAGGGAACTAGCAAACACTAGCTACACGAGTTAAGTAGAGTGAATCTTGGGTTCAAGAACCCAGAAATAGAATGCCTACTAACTAAATGGCATCACGGGATGCTTTCAAGAATAGTGGCCAGAATCATCACACTGGGGATGCAAGCATTGCTAGATTACTAAGTGGTCCTCTAAGACACCTAGGGTCATAATAATAACTACAACATATATGTCAAGGCAGCAGAGTACCTCAACTCAACGATTAGTGTGGTTAATCTGGCCCAAAGAGAACATCGAGAACGGAAAGAAGGGATTTGCAACCGCGTCAGATTATTTAGAAGCCTGGGGTGGCTCGGACAGCATAACGACTGTAAATGCTCAAAGGATTTGAGACATCCTACAAAATGGTGGCATAACCACTCAACAACATCATATCAAGGTTCCAAGTCCAACTAATAACACACTGTAGTGGTAGAAACTGAACTGAGGCTTGAGACCAACAATCCTACGAGTCTACGGATTAGTAACACGTGATCCTGATAGAAAGATGAGAAGCCTAGTTCTTAATCCCCGTAGAATGAGAAGAGGGTGACTCACATTAGAGGGCATAAGGTAAAGGAGTAAAAAGAGCCTTACGTTCCCTTCCACAATCAATTCCCTTACATAACTAAAGCATTTCTAGACTCAACTTCGACCAGTTTGGCTTGGTAATCCTACAGGCAGTCAGGCTCTGATACCAACGCTGTCGGGACCCCGATTCTAAGTCACACTGATCTAGCCTGTAACACCTCATATCCCTTTGCGGCCTCACGCACGGTATTCCCACGGGTGTCGCCTTACCATGGCCCGGGACCGTTTGCGCCTTTTGGCTCACGTATATGATAATGTCGCTAGCATCCATATGACAGAGAACCCGGGCCGACATGACTAGTCGTGAACCCAAAGTGGCACTAACTTACGGGGGCAGGCAAACATGAATCAACATCGAGCATGTCGGTCAGCAGCGTGTGAATCCGGGCTGTAGCACTGGGCTAACAGGACTCCGGGAACCCGGGCTGTAGCAGGCTAGGCAGGACTCCGGATGTCACCGCGTGACATTTCCCCGAAGGGACAGACACAGGAACGGAGTGAATCACATGCCGGCCAGTCAAGTGTTCCGGAGCAGTAGTGCTGGGCTAGCAGGACTCCGGTGAACCGGGCTGTAGCGGACTACTATGGCTCATGGAGCACAAGACTACATTTCCCCATAAGAGAGGCTACCAAGGATACACAACTAGGTTGTCGGATCCCACACATACCAAGCATTTCAATCATACACACAATATGCTCGATATGTGCAAATACAACATGGCATCACAACAAGACTCTACGACTCAGAGTATTTATTCATTAGGCTCCGAAGAGCCAGATATTACAAACATGGGTCTCATGACCCAACATTCAAAGCATACAAGTCAAACACATGCGGAAGCTTAACATGTCTGAGTACAGACATCTACAAATGAAAAGGCTGAGAAGCCCGACTATCTACCAGATCCTGCCGAGGGCACAAGATCGTAGCTGAGGTAACAAGCTAAACGTCGAAGTCCAAGCGGTACTACTAGCGAGACTGAAGTCTCTCTGCAAAAACATAAAATAGGCAAACGTGAGTACAAATGTACCCAGCAAGACTTACATCAGAACTAGCTACATATGCATCGGTATCAACAAAAGGGGGTGGTGGAGTTTGACTGCAGCAAGCCAGCTTTGACTCGGTGGCTATCCTGAACTACGACTGCAAGTAACTCTTTTGAGGTGGCGCACACGAGTCCACAAATTCACCATACCAATACACCACTATGGATCCGCTCCCGTCTCCCTACGAGAACGCCATCCATAGCACTCACGCTTATCTTGCGCATTTTAGAGTATCCACTTTCACTTGTCTATGAACTGTTATAGGCAACCCAGAAGTCCATTTCCGCGGACACGGCTATTCGAATAGATGATGTTAACCCTGCAGGGTGTACTTCGACACACACGCTCTCACCACTTACCGCCGTTTACACGACATGTACTCGGCAACCTTAAAGCGGAAGCCCAGCGAGGGTGTCGGCCACAGCCTACCTAAACACTCAAGTCTCTAGTCCAGGTTTATCGCCTATTCAGGTTCCATCCGCAGGGAGTCCAGCCGAGGTTTCCACATACGGCCCCGAACGATGTGTGCGGGGTTCCGGGACACCAAACGGGCGCCCGGCATGCCCGGCCACGTGCCTACCGCATCACAGCCCACCCCTCCGGTCAGCGCTGCCCACGGCCTCCAGCATACTACGAACACCAGAAACTACTTGCAACTCCTGGACAGAGGACAAGGGTGATTAAGAAGCCGAGAGGGTCCATTGGTTTCGGGCCCAATGCGTGGTAGTAACTGTATCATGGATCACAAACACAGAACTCAGTTCCTGAGGACGGCTGCAATGAGACAACCCACCATGTACTCCTACATGGCCTCTCACCGCTACCTTTACCAAATCGTGTTCACACACTTAGCTCACACACAGTAGGACATGTTCATCACCATTCCAACTCATCCCCGATGAATCAGACCTGACACAACTCTAAGCAATAGCAGGCATGACAAACAAGCATGAATGAGTAGGCACACCAGGGCTCAAACAACTCCTACTCATGCTAGTGGGTTTCATCTATTTACTGTGGCAATGACAGGTCATGCAGAGGATAAGGGGTTCAACTACCGCAACAAGTAATGGTTGAATCGTTGTTGTCCTAATGTAGTAAAAGAGAGCAGGAGCGAGAGAGTGGGATTGTATCAGAATGAACAAGGGGGTTATGCTTGCCTGGCACTTCTGAAGATATTATAGTTCTTCATCGGTGTCATCGAACTCATCGTCGGAATCACGGCTTATCGAGAGGGGACAATCACCAGCAAACAAGGAAGAACACAATCAATGCAATGCAACAATTATGATGCATGATTATGACATGTCAAGAATGTTATGATTTACACTAATGCATCTAGCAACAGTTTAAATGAGGTCCATATGAGCTAAGGGTTCATATGCAAACTCCATATTTAGCATCTATAATGTCATTATCATGTTTTCACCTATACAGCAGGTATAACTTAGTTTGACATGCATGGAAATGATACAGATGGATAGATTGCATTTTTCTGATAATTTTTCATATATAAATTATTTCATTCTGAGCTACGGTTGATTTTATATGATTTTTAGAAGTTTATACTATTTTCTGGAATTTTCTGAATAAACTTAAATCCAGATAATGCTTTACTGCGTCAGCCTGACGTCATCACTGCGTCAGCGAGTCAACGGGCTGGCCAGGGTCAAACCTGACCCGTGGGACCTGCCTGTCAGTGACTAACCTAACTAATCCAGATTAATTAGCGCTAAACTAATACTAATCTAGTTTAGTTAGGAGCATGGGCCCACACGTCAGTGACTCAGGGAGAGTCAAACTGGGGTCAAACTGGGTCAAACGAGGTCAAACCCGCCGGCGACTCGACGCCGGCAAGGCTCGAGACGGCGGCGCGGCTCGGAAAGCGCCCACAGGGCACGGACGAGGCCGTTCTTGGGCTCATTGGAGAGCTCTTGCAGGCGCGCGTCGAATGGTGGTAGTGGCTGGGCCTGTGGTGACCGGAGTCGACGGCGGCGAGCTCTTTCGCGGCCGCCGGAGTTCGGGTGGGTGCGGGGTTAGCGCTGCGGCTTGCAAACAAACGGGCTATCGCGCTAGAGTTGCTCTACGGAACGTCGCGAGTGCAACGGACGCACGCGCGGGGCCATTTGGTCGCCGGAGCCACGGCGGCGACGAGCTCATGCGGCGGCGAGCTTCGGGCACGGTGGCTAGTCTAGCTAGAGCTCGAAATCGAGCACGGGAGTAGGGGAAACGGTTCAGGGGCTCACAGTGATCTCAAGGAAGGCCTCAGCGGGCTCGGGGAGGCGGAGACGGCGGCGAATCGACCGACGAGGAGCCTCGGTGGCCGGTGACGGAAACGGCGACGGTGGCGATGAAGCAGCGCGTCCGAGGCCGGGAGGATCGTCGAGGAGGAAGAAGCAGATGAGGCGGAGCTCTTGGACAGCTCGGAGAGGCGAGGTGGTGGCGGTGGCCGCGGGTATGGTGATCGGCGTCGGCGAGCTCGCTCGGTGGCGCTCTGTTTTTGCGGGAGAGAGGGCCAGAGGGGAAAGTGAGAGAGAGGAGAGAGCGGTCGGGGCTGCGTGGCGTCGCGAGGGAGGCCCAGGGCGACGAGGGGGAAGCGGCAGGAAGCAGGAGGTGGCCGGGGCGCGTGCGTGCGCGCGTCGGGCACGCGCCGTCCTTCTGGCAGGGGGAGGAAGACGACAGGGGAGGAGGAGGTGGGCTGGGCCGCTACAGTGGTGGGCTGGCCCCTCTGGTGGCTACACAGGTGAGGCCAGGTAAGCTCTCCCTCTCTTCTGTTTTCTAATTTGTTTTTGTTTTCTAATTATTTGCCTCTGTTTTGAGCTTAGGAAAAATACCAAGGCATTTCCTAAAATCCTGAAAATATTCATGGACAGTTGCTGAATTATTTCAGTGGCCCAAAAATAGTTCCAACATTATTTGAACATTTAAATTATTTATATTATTTAAATGCCCAAAAGTCAAATACAATAAGACTTAATTCAAAAATCCAGAATGGCCTAGAAATAGGTGCATCATTTTTGGCAGAGGTTTTTTACCTTTATCAAAAATCATGAACATTTCTAAAGGGCATTTGGGTTCATTGAAAATATTGTTTATTTGAACCTAGTTGAATGCATTTGGTGCTAGGGTTTCAACATCCCCATTTCAAGTTTCTTTGAAAAAAAACATGATGACATGAGGAACAAGCAAAGTCAAACAAGGGCTGATCTGGGGCTATGACATTGCGGTTGAGGTCTCCGTCGCGGGCAACATAGCTCTGGCCCGCGGTTGGCAGACGTTCGCCCGCGCGCGCGGCCTGGGCAGGCGGTGCACCCTCCATTTCAAGTACGACGGTGATGCGACCCTCTACGTGAGGGTGTTTGGGGAAGATGGTCGCTGCGCCGGGTGCTGCCCCGAGGTGAACGGCGGCGAGGAGGTGCTCGGCCTTGGCGATGGTCGGGACGGGGAGGGGGTCGAGCCTGCCCTTGGTGCCGACCGCATCTCGTCCAACTATGGTGGCTCTTCCTCTGACGACAGCTCTAGCAGTGGTGGCTACGACCATCCGCCACGCCGCCGCGCCCGCTTCGAAGGTGGCAGCGGGTCGTCTCATCGCCGTGCCTCCATGAAGCGCGAGGAGGGGTCTGGCTGAGCTCGGAACATCGCCAAGGGCCCGCCCCCTTGAACCACTGTGGGGCGAGCACCGCTTTTATTTTGTTCTTCCTTTTCTTCCTGTATCAAAAAGGAACCAGTATGGGCCCCGGAGGGGCATGTATCGAACCGTGATTCCTCAATCACCATGTTATGCTGTGATGTGCCGTTGTTTTGTGTGGAAACAACTTAGCTTGGCACGTTCAGGGTAGCCTCCTCTTCACGAGGCACTTGTTTCCTCGTGCCCGTCTTGACTCAGTGGTCGCTCAGGAACTGCAAAAAAATCGTTAGGAAGCTCGCTAGGAGACTTATCGTTCACCCAAGCCTTGACGCAGTGCTTCATATCGCGGTACCCGAGGGGCATGCATTAGGAGAGATGCGCCAGCTTGTGGGCTCGAGCGAGGGTGCCTCGCGAGAAAGCAAACGGAAGGCAGAGAGAAGGAAAAACGCTCGCGAGGGCACCTTCCTAGCCCCCTCGCGAGGTATGCGAGAGAGAGAGACAAAACATGTTAACTAGAGTCAGAAATAGCGGCAAAAGGCAACAGAACCAAATCAGCAAGGAACACCAGAAGCAAACTTCAATTAAAATAAGGTGAGCCAACTACGGAAAGCAAATGAAAATCTGCGTCCGACACCTAGTCTAGTCTTCAAGTCTTCTCACCAGCGCGGAGCTAAGTGCTGCCACTAAGACGTGGGAAGGAGCCCCCGAGGCCCGAGGGCGACACTCCTGAGACTCCAGGGCGTGTACAGCCCCACTCATTATTTCGTGAGAGTGTCACGGGCGGCGATCTTCACAGGCACTGGGCCTTCTTCACAGGCATGGGCCTTTCTTCACAGGCGATGGGCCTTGCTTCATGGGTAGAACTTTCGGAGGTGCTGGATGTTCTAGGCGTTCTGGATGGGCACCCCGTCCTGTGTTTCCAGGCGCGCGACGCCAGGCCTAGAGACATGGACGACCCTGAACGGGCCCTCCCACATGGGTGAGAGCTTATGCAGCCCCTCCCTGGAGAGGACCCGCCTCAGGACGAGGTCGCCCGCCTCGAGCGTCCTGGAGCGGATGTTGCGGCAGTGGTATCGCCGCAGCGCCTGCTGATACCTTACCGCCCGTAGTGCGGCTTCACGGCGGCGTTCCTCCCCCAGCACGAGGTCCATCCCCCGTGTGGACCCGTGCGGAGCGATGCTTGACCTCGTGAGGGAGGACCGCTTCTGCTCCGTAGACGAGGAAGAACGGGGTCTCACCCGTCGACTTGGTGGCGGTGGTGCGGATGGACCACAACACGGACTGGAGCTCGTCGTACCAGCCCCTGCCGTAGGCCTCCAGCTTCTTGAAAGTCCTGGTCTTGAGGCCCCTCAGGACCTCTGTGTTGGCACGTTCAGCCTGACCATTGCTCCTGGGGTGCGCCACCGAAGCGTAGCAGATCTGTGTTCCAAGGTTAGCACAGTATGTTTTGAAGAGATTACTGGTGAACTGCGAGCCGTTATCAGTGATGATGTGGTTGGGGACCCCGAAGCGGCTCACGAGACCCTTGATAAACTTGACCTCGGAACCAGCTGGGATGGTGCGGACGGCTTCCACCTCCGCCCACTTGGGGAACTTGTCAATGGCAACATAGAGGTAGCGGTAGCCCCCAGGCGCTCGAGGGAACTTGCCCAAGATATCCAGCCCCCAGACCACGAACGACCATGTGAGTGAGATGGTCTAGAGGCCCTGAGCCGGCTGATGGATCTTCTTGGCGTGGAACTGGCAGGCTTCACAGGACTTCACCAGCCCGGCTGCGTCGTTGAGCGCCGTGGGCCAGTAGAATTCGCTGCAGTATGCCTTGCCGACGAGGGTCCGTGATGACGAGTGGTGCCCGCAGTCCCCTCCGTGTATGTCAGATAGCAACTTCTTCCCCTGGTCTGTGGAGATGCAATGCAGTGAAACGTCATTTGGTCGCTTCCTGTACAACTCACCGTCCCAGATGCAGTATGTCGTGGCTTGCCGGGCCACGCGCTCTGCGTCCTCCTCCTTCTCCGGCAGCGCCCCTTGCATCAGGTATTCCTTGAATTCCTTGGTCCAGCATCCCTCTTGGGGCTCGAGCGCTAAGAGCAGGCACGCTCCTGAGGTCGGGCCACGGGCTGGGGCTCCTATGGCAGGCGGCTGCGGGAGCTCCTCCCGAGGCTGAGCTGTTCTTGAAAGTGGTGGTGTTGCTGATGGCTTGAAGAGTTGTTCCTCAAAGACGCCGGGCTCTTGGGGCTGCCGCTTGGATGCCCTCTTGGCGATGTTGTCAGTTTCCTTGTTGGTGCCTTGGGGCACGTGCTGCAACTCCAGGCCCAGGAACTGCTTCTCCATCTTGCGCACCTCCGCGAGGTATGCCTCCATGTGCTCGTCCTTCGGCTCGTATACCTTGCTGGAGAAGTTGACGAGGGGTTGTGAGTCGCCCCTAACAGTGAGGCGCTTCACCCCCAGAGCTGCCGCAGCCTTCAGGCCAACTATGTGGCCTTCATATTCTGCGATGTTGTTGGAGACCTTCTCGCCTTGCTGAAAGCAGAGTTGCACGGCGTAGTAGAGTTTCTCTTGAGCGGGCGAGACGAGTACTGCTCCAGCCCTCGCACCCTGGTGCGCAAAGGCGCCATCGAAATACATGACCCAGCCGTCTGGCGCCTCACTTCCCGGTGAGGTGGACTGGTCCTTGCCTACTTCAAGCGTCGGGGAATCCGTCCATTCCGCCACAAAATCAGCGAGTGCGGCTCCCTTGATGACCCTGGTAGTGCTGAACTGCAACTGGAATGCCTGCAGCTCGAATGTTCCACTCAGCGACCCTTCCAGCAGAGTTGGGGCTCCTGAGCACCCTCTCCAATGGGTAGGCTGAGACGACCTTGATGGGGTGGCCCTGGAAGTAGTGCCGCAACTTGCGCGAGGCCACCAAGAGCGTGAGAAGGAGCTTCTGAGGCATGGGATATCGTGCTCTCGCGTCCCGAAACACCGTGCTGACGAAATACACCGGGTGATCGATGAGGGCTGGCGCATTGGTGAGGCTCGTGTCTTGCGGAAGTTGGGGCATCTCCTGAGGTAGTGGAACTCCCGAAGCCTGATCGCTTGTGGGAATCTCGGCGGCGTCGTCCTGCCGAGCTCGGTCCCCTGCTGATGCCGCTACGGCTCTTGCTGCGCCTTCCTGATCTTGCGTCATCCCAGCTGGCGGCGTAGCTTGGCGCGACGCGCCATTGGCTTGGTGCTCTTCCCGAACCGCCACCAGCGCCGCGCTGGAGGAGTACGGGGTGGTGGCAAGATAGAGTACTTGAGGCTCGAAAGGTCGTGGCGCCACCATCACTTGAGGGCTGCCCAGGTATCTCTTGAGGTCTTGAAAAGCTCGATCGGCCTCCAGGGTCCACTCGAACGGGCCCTTCTTCTTCATCAGCTTGAAGAAGGGTAGGGCGCGCTCTCCCAGCTTGGAGATGAAACGTCCCAACGCAGTTACCTGACCAGCCGGCTTCTGCATTTCCTTGAGGGTCTGCGGTGGGTTCATGTCTTCAATGGCCTTGATCTTCTCCGGGTTTGCCTCGATCCCTCTATGGGACACGAGGAATCCCAGCAGCTTGCCGGAAGGGACACCGAACACGCACTTCTCTGGGTTAAGTCACAAGTTCACCTAGCGCAGGCTCGCGAAGGTCTCCTCCAGATCTTGGATCAAGGTTCTTGCCTCCCGAGACTTCACCACAATGTCGTCGACGTAGGCCTCCGCGTTTCTCCCGAGCTGCCGCCCTAAGGCGATGTGCATCAACTGCTGAAAGGTCGCGCCCGCGTTACACAGTCCGAAGGGCATGCACGTGTAGCAGTACACCCCACACGGGGTCAGGAAGGCTGTCTTCTCTACATCTTCTACCGCCATCTTGATTTGGTGATACCATGAGAACGCATCCAGGAAGCACAGCAGGTCGCAATCGGCGGTGGAGTCGACGATCTGGTCGATGCGTGGAAGCGGGAACGGATCTTGGGGGCAGGCCTTGTTGAGGTTGGTGAAGTCGACGCACATTCGCTCCTTCCCGCTTTTCTTTGGCACAACGACTGGGTTTGCCAGCCACTCAGGGTATCGGACCTCGCGAATGGCACCCGCCGCCTCCAGCTTGCGGGTTTCTTGGATGATGAAGGCCTGCTTCTCCGTGGACTGCCGCCTCGCCCGCTGCTTCACAGGGCGTACATTGGGGCATACCCTTAAGTGATGCTGAATCACCTCTCTCGGGACCCCCACTAGCTGCTTGGGTTCCCATGCAAATATCTCCTTGTTCGCGCGCAAGAACTTCACAAGTGCTTCCTCTTGGCTTGGGTCGAGGTCGACACCTATGGTAAAGGCGGCTCCTGAGGACCCGTCCTCATCGACCGGCGCCTGCTTGGTTTCCGGTTTATCTTGGGTGAACAGCTGCTTCTTCTTGGTTGGTGCGGCTCCCTTAGCCTCGGGGGTGCCCGCACCGGTGGGCTGCGCCGCCGCGACGGTCTTGAGGGCAAGCTTAAGCATCGTCAATGCCTCCTTGGCGTCCCCCTTGACGGTGAGGACACCTTTGCTTCCAGGCATCTTCATGAGGTTGTAGGCCGGATGGGTTGCTGCCATGAACTGGGCCAGAGCTGGGTACCCAAGGATGGCGTTGTACGGGAGGCCGATGCGGGCGATGTCGAAGTCAACCAGCTCGGTGCGGTAGTTGTCACGCGTGCCGAAGGTGACAGGGAGGCGAATCTGCCCCAGGGAGTGGGCGGCACCGCCGCCAACTCCTGAGAAAGGCTTGCTGAGGCTGAGCCGCTCGAGCGGTACATGAAGAAGGCTGAAGGCCTCCATGGAGAGCACATTGAGGCCGGCGCCGCCATCGATGAGGGTCTTGGTAACGGCCACGTTGCAAATAGTGGGCGTGCAAAGCATCAGGAGCATACCCGAGCCGGCGGTGGTGACGGGGTGAACTTCCGAGTCGAAGATGATGTCGGCCTCGGGCGCAGCCCAGCCCGGCGGAGCCCCCGAGCGCTTGGAAGCGGCACCAATTTGGCGAAGGAATGGCTTGATGTGGCGATCGGAAGGCGGTGCTTGAGAGCCACCTAGCAAGGCCGCGACCGCGTGGTGCGCCGATGACGCGTAGCGCGCAGTGAAGAGGCCGCGCAGCTCCTCCCAAGATGCCACCGTGGATCTGGGGAGGTTGAGCAGCCATGTGCACGGCGCGCCAGTGAGGGCCATGGGAAGCCAGTTGGCCATGACCTTGTCGTCGCCCCCGGCCTCGAGGAAGGGCTCCTCATATGCCAGCAGGAAAGCTGACGGGTCCGCTGCGCCGTCGTAGCGCGGCGGCATCTCCGCCTTGAACTTGGGCGGCCACTGCACCCGCCGCAAGGCGGGGGCCAGGGCTCGGATCCCCTGGCCCCGTCATTGGTGTCTGCCGCGGGAGCCGGGAGCGAGATGCCCGCCCTGAGGGTGGAGCGCGATGGCGGTGGGCGCAGATCGATGGAAGGAAATCTATGGCGCACCCCTACCTGTTGCGCCAAATGTTGGATCACGGGTTCCGGCAAAACCCTTAAGGTTCGAACTCTGGGGTGTGCGCGAAGTTCTCCCCCTACCGATCCACATCCTAGCCTGCTAAGATCTTAAGGGCAAACTCAACAAACTCACAACACATGGGACACAAGATTTATACTGGTTCGGGCCACTGTTGTGGTGTAATACCCTATGCTACCTCTTGAGCACTTGATACGTCCATTTTGCATCATGCTTTTATATCGATATTTATTGCATTATGGGTTGTTATTACACATTATGTCACAATACTTATGCCTATTCTCTCTTATTTTACAAGGTTTACATAAGGAGGGAGAATGCCGACAGCTGGAATTCTGGGCTGGAAAAGGAGCAAATATTAGAGACCTATTCTGCACAAGTCCAAAAGTCCAGAAACTCCACGAAAGTTATTTGTGGAAATAATAAAAAATATTGAGCGGGAGAACTACGTCAGGGGGGCCTCCACCTGTCCACGAGGGTGGGGGGGCATGCCCCTGCCTCGTGGGCCCCCTGTTGGCCCTCCGGTGCCCATCTTCTGCTATATGAAGTCTTTCGTCCGAAGAAAAATCATAAGAAAGCTTTCGGGACGAAACTCCACTTCCACGAGGCGGAACCTTGGCGGAACCAATCTAGGGCTCCGGCAGAGCTGTTCTGCCGGGGACACTTCCCTCCAGGAGGGGAAATCATCGCTATCATCATCACCAACGCTCCTCTCATCGGGAGAGGGCAATCTCCATCAACATCTTCACCAGCGCCATCTTCTCTCAAACCCTAGTTCATCTCTTGTATCCAATTCTTGTCTCCAAGTCTTGGATTGGTACCTATAGGTTGCTAGTAGTGTTGACTCCTTTTAGTTGATGCTAGTTGGTTTATTTGGTGGAAGATCATATGTTCAGATCCATTATGCATAATAATACCCCTCTGATTATGAACATGAATATGCTTTGTGAGTAGTTACGTTTGTTCCTGAGGACATGGGAGAAGTCTTGCTATTAGTAGTCATGTGAATTTGGTATTCGTTCGATATTTTGATGAGATGTATGTTGTCTATCCTCCAGTGGTGTTATGTGAACGTCGACTACATAACACTTCACCATTATTTGGTCCTAGAGGAAGGCATTGGGAAGTAATAAGTAGATGATGGGTTGCTAGAGTGACAGAAGCTTAAACCCTAGTTTATGCATTGCTTCGTAAGGGGCTGATTTGGATCCATATGTTTCATGCTATGGTTAGGTTTACCTTAATACTTTTGTTGTAGTTGCGGATGCTTGCAGTAGAGGTTAATCATAAGTGGGATTCTTGTCCAAGTAAGGGCAGCACCCAAGCACCGGTCCACTCACATATCAAATTATCAAAGTACCGAACGCGAATCATATGAACGTGACGAAAACTAGCTTGACGATAATTCCCATGTGTCCTCGGGAGCGCTTTTCTCTATATAAGAGTTTGTCCAGGCTTGTCCTTTGCTACAAAAAGGATTGGGCCACCTTGCTGCACTTTATTTACTTTTGTTACTTGTTGCTCGTTACAAATTATCCTATCACAAAACTATCTGTTACCTATAATTTCAGTGCTTGCAGAGAATACCTTGCTGAAAACCGCTTATCATTTCCTTCTGCTCCTCGTTGGGTTCGACACTCTTACTTATCGAAAGGACTACGATAGATCCCCTATACTTGTGGGTCATCAAGACACTTTTCTGGCGCCATTATCGGGGAGTGAAGCGCTTTTGGTAGGTGGAATTTGGTAAGGTAAAATTTATATAGTGTGCTGAAATTTACTGTCACTTGTTACTATGGAAAGTAATCCTCTGAGGGGCTTGTTCGGGGTATCTTCACCCCGACCAGTAGAGCAAAGAGTTGCTCCTCAACCTACTGAACCTATTGAAGATGAAAATTTCCACTTTGAGATTCCTTCGGTTATGTTAGAAAAACTGCTAGCTAATCCTTTTGCAGGAGACGGAACAAAGCATCCTAATGAGCACCTAATCTATGTGGATGAAGTTTGTGGATTATTTAAGCTTGCAGGTGTGCCCGGTGATGCTATTAAGAAGAAGGTCTTCCCTTTATCTTTGAAGGGAGATGCATTGACATGGTATAGGCTATGTGATGATACGGGATCATGGAACTACAAACGATTGAAATTGGAATTTCATCAGAAATTTTATCCTATGCATCTTGTTCATCGTGATCGCATTATATATATAATTTTTGGCCTCGCGAAGGAGAAAGCATCGCTCAAGCTTGGGGAGGCTTAAATCAATGTTATATTCGTGCCCCAATCACGAGCTCTCAAGAGAAATGATTATTCAAAATTTTTATGCTCGGCTTTCTGATAACAATCGCACCATGCTCGATACTTCTTGTGTGGCTCTTTTATGATGAAGACTATTGAATTCAAATGGGATTTATTGGATAGAATTAAACGCAACTCTGAAGATTGGGATCTCGACGAAGGTAAGGAGTCAGGTATGACACCTAAGTTTGATTGTGTTAAATCTTTTATGGATACCGATGTTTTTCGTAAGCTTAGCACTAAATATGGACTTGACTCTGAGATAGTAGCTTCTTTCTATGAATCTTTTGCTCCTCATATTGACCTCCCTAAGGAGAATTGGTTTAAATATCATTATCCCATAGAAGTAAAAGTAGCTGCACCTATTAAAGTTGAAGAAAAGACTATCACTTATAATGATCCTATTGTTCCTACTTCTTATGTTGAGAAACTACCTTTGCCTATTAGAATAAAGGATCATGCTAAAGCTTCAACTGTGGTTCGTAAAAGCAATATTAGAACTTATACACCTCCTGAGCAAATTAAAGTTGAACCTAATATTGCTATTGTTAAAGATCTCTTGTCTGATAATATTGATGGGCATGTTATTTATTTCTGTGATGAAACTGCTAGAATTGCTAAACCTTGTGCTAAAGATAAACATAGACCTGTGGTAGGCATGCCTGTTATTTCTGTTAAAATAGGAGATCATTGTTATCATGGCTTATGCGATATGGGTGCCAATGCTAGTGCTATACCTCATGACTTATACAAAGAAATTATGCATGAAATTGCACCTGCTGAGATAGAAGGTATTGATGTTACCATCAAACTTGCTAATAGAGATACAATATCACCCATTGGAATTGTTAGAGATGTTGAAGTCTTGTGTGGGAAAACTAAATATCCTGCTGATTTTCTTGTTCTAGGTTCCCCACAAGATAGCTTTTGTCCCATTATATTTGGTATACCCTTCTTGAACACTGTTAATCCTAGGATAGACTGCGAAAAGGATATCGTTACTATTGGTTTGGGTGATATGTCTGATGAGTTTAATTTCTCTAAATTTAGTAGAGAACACCGTGAAGAGGAATTGCCTAGTAAGGATGAAATAATTGGTCTTGCTTCTATTGCCGTACCTCCTAGTGATCCTTTAGAACAATATTTGCTAGACCATGAAAATGATATGTTTATGAATGAAAGAAGGGAAATAGATGAAGTATTCTTTAAACAGGAACCTATCCTGAAACACAATTTGCCTGTTGAAATCCTAGGGGATCCTCCTCCACCCAAGCGTGATCCCGTGTTTGAGCTCAAACCGTTACCTGATACTCTTAAATATGCTTATCTTGATGAAAAGAAGATATATCCTGTTATTATTAGTGCTAACCTTTCAGAACATGAAGAAGAGAGATTATTGAAAACTCTGAGGAAGCACCGTGCTGCTATTGGATATACTCTTGATGATCTTAAGGGCATTAGTCCCACTCTATGTCAACATAAAATAAATTTGGAGGAAGATGCCAAACCAGTTCGTGATCATCAACGACGACTGAATCCTAAGATGAAAGAAGTGGTAAGAAAGGAAATACTAAAGCTCCTTGAGGCAGGTATAATTTATCCCGTTGCTGATAGTCAGTGGGTAAGACCTGTCCATTGTGTCCCTAAGAAGGGAGGTATTACCGTCGTTCCTAATGATCAAGATGAGTTGATCCCGCAAAGAATTATTACAGGTTATAGGATGGTAATTGATTTCCGCAAATTAAATAAGGCTACTAAAAAAGATCATTACCCCTTACGTTTTATCGATCAAACGCTAGAAAGATTATCCAAACATACACATTTTTACTTTCTAGATGGTTATTCTGGTTTCTCTCAAATACCTGTGTCAGCATTTGATCAATCAAAGACTACTTTTACTTGCCCTTTTGGTACTTTTGCTTATAGACGTATGCCTTTTGGTTTATGTAATGCACCTACTACCTTTCAAAGATGCATGATGGCTATATTCTCTGACTTTTGTGAAAAGATTTGTGAGGTTTTCATGGACGATTTTCCGTCTATGGATCCTCTTTTGATGATTGCTTGAGCAACCTTGATCGAGTTTTGCACAGATGTGAAGAAACAAATCTTGTCTTGAATTGGGAAAAGTGCCACTTTATGGTTAATGAAGGTATTGTCTTGGGGCATAAAGTTTCTGAAAGAGGTATTGAAGTTGATAAAGCCAAGGTTGATGCTATTGAAAAGATGCCATGTCCCAAGGACATCAAAGGTATAAGAAGTTTCCTTGGTCACGCCGGATTTTATAGGAGGTTCTTTAAGGACTTCTCAAAAATTTCTCGGCCTCTGACTAATTTATTACAAAAAGATATACCATTTGTCTTTGATGATGATTGTGTAGAAGCATTTGAAATACTAAAGAAAGCATTGATCTCTGCACCTATTGTTCAGCCACGTGATTGGAATTTACCCTTTGAAATTATGTGTGATGCTAGTGATTATGATGTAGGTGCTATTCTTGGGCAAAGAGTTGATAAGAAATTAAATGTTATTCAATATGCTAGTAAAACTCTAGACGATGCTCAAAGAAATTATGCTACTACTGAAAAAGAATTCTTAGCAGTCGTATTTGCTTGTGATAAGTTCAGACCTTATATTGTCGATTCTAAAGTAACTATTCACATGGATCATGCTGCTATTAAATATCTTATGGAAAAAAAGATGCTAAAACTAGACTTATTAGATGGGTTCTCTTGCTACAAGAATTTGATTTGTATATCATTGATAGAAAGGGAGCTGAGAACCCCGTTGCAGACAACTTGTCTAGGTTAGAAAATGTTCTTGATGACCCACTACCTATTGATGATAGCTTTCCTCATGTACAACTAAATGTCATAAATGCTTCTTGTACTACTCCATGGTATGCTGATTATGCTAATTACATCGTTGCTAAATTTATACCACCTAGTTTCACATACCAGCAAAAGAAAAAGTTTTTCTATGACTTGAGACATTACTTTTGGGATGACCCACATCTTTATAAAGAAGGAGTAGATGGTGTTATTAGACGTTGTGTACCTGAGCATGAACAGGAACAGATCCTACGCAAGTGTCACTCCGAGGCTTATGGAGGACACCACGCTGGAGACAGAACTGCACATAAGGTATTGCAATCCGGTTTTTATTGGCCTACTCTCTTTAAGGATGCCCGTAAGTTTGTATTGTCTTGTGATGAATGTCAAAGAATTTGTAATATTAGTAGACGTCAAGAAATTCCTATGAATTATTCACTTGTTATTGAACCATTTGATGTTTGGGGCTTTGATTATATGGGACCTTTTCCTGCCTCTAATGGTTATACACATATTTTAGTTGATGTTGATTACGTTACTAAGTGGGTAGAAGCTATTCCAACTAGTTGTGCTGATCATAACACTTCTATTAAGATGCTTAAAGAAGTTATTTTTCTGAGGCTTGGAGTCCCTAGATATTTAATGACTGATGGTGGTTCACATTTTATTCATGGTGCTTTCCATAAAATGCTTGCAAAGTACGATGTTATTCATAGAATTGCATCTCCTTATCACCCGCAGTCTAGTGGTCAAGTAGAATTGAGTAATAGAGAACTCAAATTAATTTTGCAAAAGACTGTTAATAGATCTAGAAAGAATTGGTCCAAGAAACTTGATGATGCATTATGGGCATATAGAACTGCATATAAGAATCCTATGGGTATGTCTCCGTATAAAATGGTTTATGGAAAAGCATGTCACTTACCTCTCGAACTAGAACATAAGGCTTATTGGGCTATTAAAGAGCTCCACTATGATTTCAAACTTGCCGGTGAGAAGAGGTTATTTGACATTAGCTCACTTGATGAATGGAGAACCCAAGCTAATGAGAATGCCAAATTGTTTAAAGAAAAAGTTAAAAGATGGCATGACAAAAGAATACAAAAGCGTGAGTTTAATGTAGGTGATTATGTATTGCTATACACTACAAAAAAATACACTTCCGTGATGATACGTGTTTGTCACAGTAGGTCGCGTTTTTTGTCATGCATGTACATCCATGACAAATTTATGACAGAATCAAGATAGTCATACCTGTGCTGTCGTAGAAGTGTTCCATGACATTACCAAAATTATCATCACGGAAGTGTCCACTTCCATGACGATAAATCGCGCGTCACAGAAGTGCTTTCATCAAGGGTGTCCGACACGTGGCATCTACCGTAACGGAACGTCGTTAAGCTATCGGGTCGGATTTTGGATCCGATAACCCGTTAACAGCCCTGACCAATGGGAAATTTCCACGTGTAAAATTCTGATTGGCCGAAGGGAACACCTGTCAGCTCGTCAGCGGGCCAGATGTCGCCCGTCCATTGGAGGAGACATGCCTATGATACGTCGACACGTGGCTGGGCCCAACAGAGGCCCATATAGGTTAAAAAGGCCGGCCCAGGCAAAGGCCCATAGAACTTAATCAGGTACTAGTGGGCCAGCCCAATAACGGCCTGCTTAATAAAGGCCCATTTACGGCCCGAAGCCAGATCTGGCCCGTTAATTGTTCGCCCAATATTTGGACCCATTTACGGCCCGAAGCCAGATCTGGCCCGTTAATTGTTCGCTCAATATTTGGGCCCATTTGCGGCCCGAAGCCAGATCTCGCCCGTTAATTGTTCGCCAAATATTTGGGCCCAACTACAGCCCAGTGACTTTCGGCCTGTTAGAGGCCTGATGTAGACATGGGCCCATTTCAGCCTGGTGTGACTTTCGGCCTGGGAATGGCCCGTGCTGCCCATGGGCCATATATGGTCCGACGGGACATCGGGCCCACTAACGGCCCGTGCTAAAGGTGGCAACAGTTAAGCCCAACGTGACTTTGGGCCTGTTAAAGGCCTGTCGCGTAATTCAGCCCGTTGATGCCTGTGCTAAGCTTTCGGCCTCTTAAAGGCCCATGATATCAGTGGGCCAACTAAGGCCCGAGATATGTTTCGGCCTGGTAACGGCCCGTGAGCTAACTGGGCCCAAAACGGCCCGGTCTACATTTCGGCCTGCTGAAGGCCCGTCGACGACTAGTCAAAATTGAGGCCCAACATGCATTTTGGCCTGCTAAAGGCACGTGGTTTCATCTCGGCCATAACAGGCCAGTACAATATTCAGCCTGTTAATGGCCCAACGATACCTGGGCCAAACTAAGCGCTGGGTCGACAAAAGGCCCAACTAAAATATAGGCCGGTGTAAGTTTGGGCCTGGCGCAATGTGTGAAGGCCCCAATCATTCGGGCCCAAGAAAGACGCGGGCCAGCCCAATTGTGGCCCGCTAAAAACCTGACCCGTTAGAGTCGAATGTTTCGGTCCGGTCGACTACATCTGATTTTTTTTCAGATAGTGAATGACGGTAGTAACTAGTAGGAATTAAGAACAAACCTACTCTATACAATAAAGAAACTACGGCATAGTAACTAAGAATAAACCTACACTATACAATAAAGGATTTAAGGTATATTACATCCACTGGGCATCGAAGTTCGCCACCAGTGATCATAAAGCGCAACGAAGAAGTAGATTACAAAAACTGGGCACCATTGCAGCGTAACAAAATAATACTGAACCGAGACCACTTCCAAGACAGTTCAAGAAAGGTTAGCCTTGCGGGGGAACTGCTGCGCAAGCTGCTGAGCAAGGCTGTGAGACCGGCCTAGCACGTCGGTCATAGCTTCCAGGTGTAGCTGTTTAGCGATGAGGTTCTCATGGGTGTTCTCCGCATCTTTCTTAGAGATAGGACTTCAAGTCGAAGTTGAGTTGCAGAATGCCTTTCTGCTAGAACTTGGGACTGAAGAAGTCGAACTGATTCAGACAACGAATTCTGTGAGCTTGTCCGACTGTTAGTCTCAAGTAACTTGAACACTGCATCAAGACAAGACTTTGGGGTTGTCTCGCTATCTTCAAGATGTTTTGCCTTCTTTGCTGCAATATATGTTGGGTTTGTCTCACACCCTTCAGCAGACTTGTGCATGCCATCAGGCATATCACCCTGAAACAAAGCAGAGAGATGATAGGTTTTGCACATGTATAAACAAAGATGATAATTGTTCTGTCAATTCTATCCAATTTCAAATTAGAAAATAAAGAGTAAGTTCAAAATATCAATAGCATAATTTGGCATTGTTCATAATGCGGGGAGCTTCACCACACTACTGGATTACCATGTCAACATAACAAGCATAGATGAAGGGCAAAGAAAATCATTGTATCTATTTTTGGATAATGTGCATGGCATGTTGTTCATATCATCAGCCACATCAGTAAGATAAAACAGGAGATGACAAGGTGCAAACGTGGGCTGCTTCACCACACACTGGATTATAGATCCACAAAAACAAGCATACATATAGGGAGTATTAAGTAATGTGCATGGTATGAATAAGGAATTTGGTTTTACAAGTAAAACTTAGAACTTACGGTTCTTATGAACATGCATTTTGGTAGAAAAGCAAACTAAACAGTAGTAAACGATAGGGAGTATGAGCAAATTAAACAGCAGTTGAGGATAAAGGCTTTAGAAGGACTGACTTACATTAACAGTTAACACCGGCTTTTTAATGCCCTTCTCCATGTCAAGGGAAGGATAACTCAAGAATTTCAGCACAGAATCTTCTTCATAAGCATTGCCTGTACTCTACATTTTGTAGAGAGTAATTATAGATATGATAATACTGGAAGGGATAGAGGATAATGAAGATAAGATGCAGATTGATGCTACATAATCAACTACCAATCCCTGGAAGTACAAGCGTTACAGGACAAAATGTACTGACAAGAGCAATGGGCTACACTTCTGCACTGGCATTGTCTATGTATTCTACTTGTTGGTAAGATTAAATATAGACCTGATCTTTTTTAGTAAATGGTGGGCGAGGGAGATAAGATGCAGAATGCTACAAAATGAACCAATCCCTCTTCCCATAATACAAGAGTGTTTTGAACACTGGTGTACTGTACAAAACGTTCTTATATTATGGGACGGAGGGAGTAGCTGTTAATGTAAGTACAGTGATAGACCACGTTCAGCCCTTACAAGAGGACTGCAGAGCTAAACCTCTTCAAAAGCATTGGGTTGATTCTAAATCTATGTAAGAGTCCATACGGATCTTATAATGTCCACCAAATGGACGATTACGAGGCTAACATGTGCAGTGATGCTACATAATCAAACAGCTATGAAAGTAAGTATGGTCATACAGGGCAGGAGGTACTCACAAGAGCAATGCAGTGTGCAGTATAGTTGCGAGATTCCGTGGTCCCTTGAGAATGAATGTTCTTCTGCTAACAGTTTTCGTACAAGTGAGACATTAAGGCAAATGCAGAAATGTAGTTCAAATTGTGATGTGATATCATAGACAGTACCTTACGCTGCAGCCGAGACCAATGTGTAACAAGATTATTCCAGTCACCGTCGGATAAATGTAGCACCGGAGACTTCACAGAAATTTCGTTCAGAGGCTTGCCATCGAAGTGTGCTTGCCTCAGGTAGGAACGATACTTCATCAATGAGTGCTTGAAAAGCGCAACCAACCCTTGCTCGTCATCACAATCCAGTTTGCTCCTCGCCTATTTAAAAGAATGAAATCTTGTGTCTTCTGTCAGCAGAAACATATGCAGTAATGACCATGAATAACATTAGTACATTACTTACGCGTAAGTTGCGGAGGAAGACTGGAAATTGTTCTGTGTCTGCGGTATAATCTTTCCATGAAGGAAAGATGCGCACAAAGTTCCTGACAACAACATAAGCTTCGTCTTCTAAACTGGGAAGAAATGGAACAGGGGTCCTATTTGCTGCAATTGGGGCTCTCTCTGGTTCGAAAAGGGATTTGGCAACTGGATTTGGTGTACTCTTTGCTGGAATGGGGGTTTTGCGTTGTACAACTGGTGCTATGTCAACTGGCATAATCATACTGTTTACTGCAGTTGGGGTCTGCTGAGTTGGGGCATCAGAAATGACCAGTCTAGTAGGGCTAGAGTCTGCTAGAGTTGGGGTATTTTGTGGGTCAGGTGATATTGCAACTACACCTAATGGGCTATTTTATTTATCAGGTGCCACTACCTTTTCCAAATACTTTGCTTGTGCTCCTCCACGATCAGCAATCGCGCTCTTCCTTTTGAACGCCTGATACACAAGAACAACATTTGAATGGATAAATATGGCATGATGACAGATGGAATATGTACTGAAAATGGATAGGCAGGGCGTATTCACATACATGATGTGTAAACTAAGCTAATGGCAGTTCAACAAAGTAGAAGCAATGCAAAGCATCAGTTGGAAGATATGTGCGAGCAATGTAACCTTGGCAAGTTAGAGCAAGTACCTTGATGGGTGAATAAGATAGGGCATCTTCCTCTGACTCCTCCACTAGGGAGCTACATTGACTTAGGTCTCCCTCTATGTCGGAGTAAATGGCCACGGGTAGCCTAACCGACTCCCCTAGCTCTTCAAAAAATTATCAGGCCATTCAAGCCTTTAAACATACAAAGCAGAGGGCCGCCTTCCCCCGGCCGACTATCCCCGGGGCCGACTTCCAGAAGGCGACCCAGTCTCAGAAACCTTCTCCAAGAAAGCTACGAGATGGCCGATTCCAGGAAGCCGGCCCCAAGAGGACCGACTCCCAGAAGCCGGCCGTAAAGAATGCCGACTCCCAGAAGCCGGCCAAGACTGCACCCACATAACGGTGATAAGACGGGGCGTGGCCGAAGTACAGCCCACTACCCCCGAATCCCGAGGCAGGCATGGCCACAGGGCGCCGCACGGGTCAGCCATCTCCCGTCCGGCGCGGCACTGTAGCCATGTTGACCTCGATGTCACCCACGATAGGCGCCAGTACGGCCCGCGAGCGGTGGGCCCCTTAGCCAGAGAGACGCTCGAAGGCGGCCTGGCCTCCCCTAGGCTGCCAGGGGTGTAGCCGGCTCCCAATAGCCGGCTACCTCCCTCCCTCGAAACACGTGCCTCATTAAGGAGACAAGACGAGGTGAGGCTACAGTGAGAGTCCATAGGACGGCGGCACTGTGGCCGCGCTTACCTCGACAAAGCCCTCGTCATCAGAGGCGAGGCAACAGTAACCAGCCGCCGACCAGGCCCCCAAGCGGTGGGGCCGGCCTGTCGGCCAAGAGGCCGGCAGCCGGCGGGACCCACCAGTCGGCGGGCCCCAATGGCCGGCGGAGAAGCTGGCGAGCACAGACACTGACGGCTGGGACCCGCGCGCAGCCGGATTACCATTGTACCCCCGGGGGGTAGGCCTATATAAACCCCCCGGGACACCCATGCAAAGGGTTGGTCTCATAGAATTACACATACCACATAGAGAGAAAAGGAGAGCTAGCCTTGCCCTTCTTCTCCCTCTAACCCGACAGCTCAAGGAGCATTTATAGCTACTTGTTTGATCTAGTAATCATGCGGAGACCCCGCAGAGCAGGACTAGGGGTGTTATCTCCACAGAGAGCCCCGAACCTGGGTAAGATTCGCCGGCGTGCATGTCTTCGCCTCATCCCGTTTCCAGGCACCGGTGACGTCTTACTGGCTCCCACAATGATAAGCCACCCGTTGGCATATGTCGCACCTACCACCCGACATTTGGCGCCCACCATGGGGCCAGGTGCACCGTCGTCCGGAGACCTGTTCTGGACGGGAACCCTTTTCCTCCCCCGCGAGCGCAGCCAGCCTGCTGCACCCGATGGCGTTTGCCCCGACGCGCTGCAAGGCGTCGACGGCGCCTGCACAGCGAGCTGCCTCGCCGATCTGCTCGGCGAGACTCGCATCTCCAACGAGCCCGCCTCCGACGCGGGCACGGACTACCCCGAGAGCCGCCTCGTCAGCCTCCTCGACCAACTTCACGTCTCCAGCGAGCCTGCTGTAGACTTGGAGTCAGTCGGTTCCACCGACCCGATGCTTGTCGACTCCGACACGGCATCGCTTGACGCCTACCCCTCCGATGTGGTAGTCTTCGACGACCCTCTCCCTCGAGCTGACAGCGGCAGCAGCGCTGTCACTGAAGTGCTGGTCATCAGCCACGTCGCCAACTCGGGCGAGAACGCCCACGACGCCCTGCAAGCCGCGATGCATGACCTATCCGTCCCCATCCTGGCCGACGCCGACGCCGAGACCCTGGAGGCACGCCGCCTCGCCCTCATCGCGGAAGGCCAGAAGATAGCCTCCATGAGACGCCTCACCGAGGCTCACCAGCGTGAAGTCGACCGCGCCGCCTTTGGGACACCGCCTCCTGGCGGGCCGAGCCGAGCAGGCCTCGTCAAGAAGCGCGGCAAGGCCATCGCCAGCATGCTGGGGGCAGACCGCCCCGTCTACGCCACCCCGCTCGAGAATCTGCGAGCCGCTCAGGCGGCCGCTGAAGAGCTAGATGACAAGGCGAATCCAGTAGCTGATCGACGCGGCCGCAGAATGGCACGAAGCCGGCACCCGCGCTGAGAGTCCTCCCCCGCGCCGAGAGCACGCCGCGACATCCCGGTCGCCGACTGCGAGCGGCGCCCGTGCAAGGAAAGACAAGGAGCCGGCTGCTAGCCGCAGCCGGACTCGGATCACCATCGAGCGCGACGCGGAAGGCCGCCCTCGAGCAGTGGAGCGCCAAGGAAATCCGCCTCCTCCCCCGCCTCGAGGGGAGAGATATCCCACCCCGCCGCCTGTCACGCATCCGACTCTTGGTGGCCGACTAGGCCACCGCGAAGGAGTCGGCGAGAACGATGCCCGCCACTGGATCGACCGCCTAGCTCGATCCCTGGTGCTAGAAGAAGAAGACGATGTCGGCCCGCCATTCTTCGGCCCCAGCATCCGCGACGAGCCCTTCCCCAAAGGGTTCTCGCTCCCCAGAGACACGCCCAAGTATAACGGCTCTGTGAAGCCGAAAGATTGGCTCATCGACTACTCTACTGCTATCAGCATAGCCAACGGCAACAGGCGCGTAGCCGTGAAGTACGTCCCCCCATGCTGCAAGGCACGGCACGCACTTGGCTCACCAGCCTCAAGCCCTACAGCGTCAACAGCTGGCTGGACTTCACGGAAGTCTTCGTCCGCAACTTCACCAGCACGTACAAGCGGCCTCCCAAGCCCCGCCAGCTTTCCCTCTGCGTCCAAGGGCCCACCGAGTCGACCCGCGATTACCTCACGCGGTGGGCCGAGCTCCGCAACTCCTGCGAGGGGGTGCACGAGGTTCAGGCCATCGAATACTTCACCGCCGGGTGCCGAGAAGGCACCCTCCTCAAGCACCGACTCCTCTGCGACGAGCCAGCTACCCTCAACGAGCTGCTGATCATCGCGGACAAGTATGCCACGGCCGACTCCTCGATGAAGACCGAGCTCCGAGTGGATGCCTCTGGGAAGGTGCTCGCTCCGGCTCCCAAGACGCCGCCTGGCGACCCCAATCGGCGCCCCTACCAGAACGACCACAAGCGCAATGCCCCTATGCCGCCTTCCACCAGTCGGCAGGTGGCCACAGTCGAAGATGAGCAGCCCGAAGAACGGCCCGCTCCCAAGAAGAAGGGCGGCAGGCCGGCTTGGCAACCGGCTTCTCCTACGAGTAGACTCTCGATGCCCCCTGCAAGTTCCACAGCGGCGCGAAGCCGTCCAACCACACGACCCGAAAGTGCCACTGGCTCACACGGATCTCCAAGGGCGAGGGGCTGGTGCCGCCTCCGCCTCCCGGTCCGCCGCCTCCAGCCCCCCAGCAGCCGGCTGCTCGACCAGCAGTCGGAGCCATTCAAGATGAGTTCCCTGAAGAGCACACCGCCTACGTCATCTTCACGAGCCAAGTTGAAGACAAGCGCAGCCGGCGCCGACAGCACCAAGAGGTCAATACAGTCGCCTCCAGCAACCCCGAGTTCATGCACTGGTCCGAGAAGCCTATCAACTGGAGCCAGGCCGACCACCCAGAGGTGATGCAGTCCCCTGGCTCCTACGCATTGGTATTGGATGTCACCCTCGCAACGGAGAGGCGAGCTGCCCGATTCTCCCGCGTTCTGATTGATGGCGGAAGCAGTATCAACATACTGTACCGCGATACCATGGAGAAGCTGAACCTCAAGGCAAAGCAGCTCATGCCAAGCCGGACCATGTTCCATGGCATTGTACCCGGCCTGTCCTGTTCCCCGATCGGCAAGATCAAGATGGATGTTCTCTTCGGAGACAAGGATCACTTTCACCGAGAAGCAATTTGGTTCGAGGTAGTAGATCTCGAGAGCCCTTACCACGCCTTGCTTGGCCGACCTGCTCTGGCCAAGTTCATGGCCGTGCCTCACTACGCCTACCTGAAGATGAAGATGCCGAGCTCGAAGGGGATCATCACTGTAGCCGGCGACTACAAGAAGTCCATCGAGTGCGCCACAGCCAGCAGTCGGCTGGCCGAGTCCCTCGTAGTGGCAGAAGAGAAGAAGATGCTGGAGCGAGTTGTGGCCATGGCCGGCAAGCAGCCAGCCTTGTCCCCCAACCCCAAGGATCATGGTGCGCAGGGCTCCTTCCAGCCGACCAAGGAGATGAAGAAGATACCTCTGGACCCGGAGAACCCGAAAAGGTTTGCAGTCATTGGTGCAAACCTGGACAGTAAATAGGAAGGCGAGCTCGTCGACTTCCTCCGTGAGAATCGAGACATCTTTGCATGGTCCCCAAAGGACATGTCGGGTGTTCCGAAGGATTTCGCCGAGCACAAATTGCACGTCCGAGCCGACGTGAAGCCGGTCAAGCAGCCCCTCCGCAGACTGTCAGAAGAGAAGCAAAGAATCGTAGGAGAAGAGATAGCCCGGCTCCTCGCCGCCGGCTTTATTATGGATGTATTTTTCCCAGAGTGGCTTGCCAACCCAGTCTTGGTGTTGAAGAAGAACAACAAATGGCGTATGTGTATAGACTACACCAGCCTCAACAAGGCCTGCCCCAAAGATCTGTTTGCTTTGCCACGGATTGATCAAGTGATAGACTCCATGGCCGGATGCGAGATGTTGAGTTTTTTGGATGCCTACTCAGGATACCACCAGATCAAGTTGGACCCAGCAGACCGCCTGAAGACTGCCTTCATCACACCATTTGGAGCTTTCTGCTACCTGACTATGACATTCGGCTTGAGGAATGCCGGTGCCACTTTTCAGTGTTGCATGCAGAAATGCCTCCTCAAGCAACTCGGCAGAAATGCCCACGTCTATGTAGACGACATTGTGGTGAAGTCAGAGAAGCGCGGCACCCTGCTGGAGGACCTCAAAGAAACATTTGCCAACTTGCGCTGGTTCCAGATCAAGCTCAACCCCGAGAAATGCGTGTTCGGAGTACCAGCCGGCCAGCTTCTAGGCTTTCTGGTCTCCGAACGTGGCATTGAGTGCAACCCTGTGAAGATCAAGGCCATTGAGAGAATGGAGATTCCCACCAAGTTGCGAGATGTGCAGAAGTTCACTGGGTGCCTGGCCTCCTTAAACCGCTTTATCAACCGGCTAGGAGAGAAGGCTCTCCCCCTGTACCGACTCATGAAGAAATCCACTCATTTCGAGTGGAATGACCAAGCAGACCAAGCCTTCCATGAGTTGAAGAAGATGCTGACTACTCCACCTGTCTTGGCGGCGCCGACTGAGAAGGAGCCCATGCTCCTTTACATTGCCGCGACTAGCTGAGTGGTCAGCACAGTTGTCGTGGTCCAGCGCCCGGAAGAAGGCCGAGCCCAGCTAGTGCAGAGGCCGGTATATTATCTAAGCAAAGTACTATCCAGTTCAAAGCAAAACTACCCGCACTACCAGAAGATGTGCTATGGAGTGTACTTCGCCGCCAAGAAGCTGAAGCCCTACTTTCAAGAGCATCCCATCACGGTCGTGTGCACCGCCCCGCTTGCCGAGATCATAGGCAGCCGGGATGCATCCGGCCGGGTGGCTAAATGGGCCATTGCGCTGGCACCTTACACAATCTTCTACCAGCCCCACACCGCCATCAAGTCCCAAGCATTGGCTGACTTCCTCGTCGACTGGGCCGAGACCCAGAACCTACCACCGGCTCCCGACTCTACCCATTGGCGGATGCACTTCGACGGGTCCAAGATGCGCACTGGCTTGGGAGCCGGCATCGTCCTCACCTCTCCCAAAGGCGACAGACTCAGATACACGCTGCAAATCCACTTCGCCGCCTCCAACAACGTGGCCGAGTACAAGGCGCTCATACACGGGGTCCGGCTAGCCAAAGAGCTCGGCATACGCCGGATCCTGTGTTATGGCGACTCAGACTTGGTGGTCCAGCAGTCATCTGGCGACTGGGATGCCAAGGCTGCAAACATGGCGAGCTATCGATTCCTCGTCCAGCAGATCAGCGGGTACTTCGAAGGGTGCGAGTTCCTTCACATGCCATGGGCCGACAACGACCAAGCAGATGCCCTGGCGTGGATCGGCTCCACCCGACAGGCTATACCGACCGGTGTCTCTCTCCAGCGCCTCCTCAAACCGTCCATCAAGCCGTCTCTAGAGTCGGACTCTATCTTCGTACCGCCTGCCACCGATGCAGCCGGATCCGACTAGAGGAACCCAGCAGGCGGCGCGGGGACTTCGACAACCGGCCCGGGGACTACCGTAGTAGCACCCAGCTCGGGGACTTCAGAACCCGGCCCGGGGACTGCAGCAGTCGGCCCGGGGACTGCAGCGACACAAGAAGCGGTGGCCGACTCCAACTCCCCACCGCCCAACCCGCCCACCCGAGTCACAGTGGTCGTACTGACAGTAGAAGAAGTCACAGCTCCATCATGGGCCCAGCCCATCCTCAACTTCCTAGTCAATAGAGACCTGCCGACTGATGAGATCTCAGCAAGACTAGTGCAACGACGAGCCGGAGCATATGCAATAATAAACAGAGAACTTGTCAAGCGCAGCGTCACTGGAGTCTTCCAGCGCTGCGTCGAGCCAGACAAAGGTGTGGCAATCTTCAAGGATATCCATCAAGGCGAATGCGGCCACCACGCAGCCTCAAGATCACTTGTGGCCAAAGCTTTCCGCCATGGTTTCTTTTGGCCGACTGCTTTGGAAGATGACAAAGAGATAGTCAAAAGCTGCAAAGGATGCCAAGTCTTCAGTTCCGAGCAACACCTGCCGGCTTCTGCACTCAAGACCATCCCCCTCACCTGGCCCTTTGCCGTCTGGGGGCTGGACATGGTGGGCCCATTCAAGACAGCCCGCGGCGGCTTGACACATCTGCTTGTCGCCGTGGACTAGTTTACCAAGTGGATAGAAGCAAAGCCGATCAAGAAGCTGAATGGGCCGACTGCCGTGACATTCATTGCCGACATCACTACTCGATACGGTGTGCCGCACAGCATAATCACCGACAACGGCACAAACTTTGCCAAAGGAGCACTGGCACGTTTCTGCGCGACGCAGGGTATCCGACTGGACTTAGCGTCCATTGCCCACCCGCAGTCAAACGGCCAGGTCAAGCGAGCAAATGGACTCATCCTCTCTGGCATCAAGCCCCGACTGGTTGTACCACTGGAGCGATCGGCCGACTGCTGGCTGGATGAGCTGCCGGCTGTCCTCTGGAGTCTGCGTACTACACCTAACAAGTCAACCGGCTTCACTCCGTTCTTCCTTGTATATGGTGCCGAGGCTGTCATCCCAACCGACATCGAGTTCGACTCGCCTCGGGTCACCATGTACACGGAGGCGGAGGCCAAGGAGGCCCGAGAAGATGGCGTCGACCTGCTGGAAGAAGGCCGGCTGTTAGCGCTCAGCCGGTCGGCCATCTACCAGCAGGTTTTGCGCCGTTACCACAACCGCAAGGTCAAGCCAAGATCTTTCCAAGAGGGCGACCTTGTGCTTCGGCTGATCCAGCGAACAGCCGGCCATCACAATTTCTCGGCCCCTTGGGAAGGCCCTTTCGTCATCAGAAAGGCACTAGGCAACGACTCCTACTACCTGATCGACGCACAAAAACCAAGAGCATACAAGAGGGATGATTCCGGCAAGGAGTCGGAGCGACCATGGAACGCGAACCTCCTGAGAAGATTTTACAGTTGAAAGCAGTATGTATCATGCTCCCCATTTGTATTAAGTATGAAACAAAGGGCCCCCCGAGGAGCACTCGGGAACTGCCCTCCTTTATCTATGAACGACAAGTGTCATATTCATGAATTTATTATTACATTTGATTTTCTGTCTGGCACCGAGTTCGGCTAGTCAGCCCGGGGACTGGCCGCCTTAAGTTATATTAAAGTTCTACCTGAAGTCAGACAAGTAGTGTGCCGGCTCCCGAGCCCTCTCTTGTTGAAAGTCGCAGCTCGAAGAACCGACTGTCCGACTAGCAAGAGCCAAAGGCAAAAAGGATGCCCACACGAAAAACGGCTAAGGACTAACGAACTTATATAACGAAAAGACGGCCTCCAACCATGCTTGCCGGCTGTCAAAACAGCCGGCTGGCTGGCCTCCCAATCACTTCGCTATAATCCAACAAAGCTAGAGTACTTGCCCTCCCAACTGGCCAAGCACTTCTCCAGCCACAGATTGCAGAGCAACTGTCCGACTGGGGAGGCGGCAACCAAGGGAGGGCGGCAAAGGAAACAGCAGAAGGATGAAAAGCAAAGAACAAGGGAAAGCCAAACACATGCATTTTCATGTTTACACATAAGGCCCCCAACAGGCCGGCAATCAGCATAGTTCGAATACACCCCCAGTGGGTGGAATTGTGCAAACCTAACAAAACACTGTTCCAAGAGTGGTAAAACAGGAAAATAGAGGCAGCAGACTAGACTAAGGGCGCGGTGTGGGAGCCGGGTTGGTCGGTGGAGACGGCGCCACCGGCTGGAGGAGTGGCCGGCTGGCGGGTCTCGGCTTGATCATCGCCGGCTGCAGGCGGTGCACCCGCGCGTGCCTTGTTGCTGGAGGCACGGTCAAGCTTTGGCTGACCGGCCGCTCCGCCATCTGGCCCGGCATCTTCACCCTCCTCCTCCTCCTCCTCGCCCTCGTCGCTGGAGTCGATCTCCTCCGCCGAGTCTTCGCCGTCTGCCGGGTTCAGCCCGAACCACTCCTCCGGCTGGGCAACACCGTTGTCAAACACCTCAGGAGCGAAGGCGGAGGTGTCAGTGTAGTCGGCGATCGCCGAAGCCCGCTGCATGATAGCCGGCCGCGCCGGCTCCAGCTCCGTGTCGGCCTCCTGCCGCCAGGTGGCCAGCTGGTCCAGACTCAGCTCGGGATACCAGGCCTTGGCGAACTCCAGCGCCCGCCTGGCGCCGGACCGAGCCGCCGAAGCCTTCCAGGCCTCGAAACGGCCGACCGCCACCTCCAGCCAGTCGGCAGTCCGACTAGGGGTGCGGGGAATCACTTCACCAGGCCAGAGAGCGGCCAACACCTGCGCCCCAACACGCTGAAGCCGGCGGAGCAGGCGATGAGCCGGCTGGAGGCGGGCCTGGATCGCCAAGAGCTGCTCCTCCAGCGACCGGCGAGCGTTTGGTGCGATTTCGGCGCCAGCCTGCCTTTGAGCCTCGCGGTGGGCCTTGACGACCTGGTTGGCGGTGGTAGAGTAGCCAGGGAAGTACTCTGCGCAAAGAAGAAAGAGAAAGAAGAGAAAAACACCAAGTCAAAAAATGAGCTAAAACGGCAAGCGGCAAGAAAGGATGAAGAGGAAGGCGGCTTACCGTCGACCAAGTCTTCGATCTGGCCATAGCCGTTGATCAGCGTCTGCTTCGCTTCGGCCCAGCTGGCCGCCTCTGTTTCATACTCAGCTTGGAGGGCGGCCTCGCTGTCCCGCACCGCCTTCAGGGCCGCCTTGTGGCTCTCCTCCTGGTCGGCCAACCTCTTGGCCAGGCGGTCACGCTCCTGCGCCAAGGCGGCAAACTCGGCCTCCTTAGCGCGGAGGGTGGCCTGAGACCCGCCCAGCTACTCCCTTAGACCGGCGTTGGCCGCTGCAGGTATGGCAGAGAAGAAAGAAGCAATAAGGTGAAGTCGTCAAGGAAGATCCGACCCAACTGCTCAGCAGTCGGGCCGAATCTCGGGGACTACACCCAGTGGGTGCGCTGACGCGCCCCCACGTGAGATAAAAGACGAAGCACTTACCCCGGCTCTTAGATAAGTCAGCAGTCTTTTGGGTTAACTCCCGAGCCTGGGAGTTGAAGGCAGCCGCGCGGAGGTTGTGGTAGTCCTGCAAGCCAGGCAGAGGAGCAAATGAGAACAAGAATAGCAAAACAAGGCCCGCTAGGAAGTTCCAAGCCGCCTGCTCAGCAGCCGACTCGGAACTCGGAGACTACACCCAGTGGGTGCGCTGACGCGCCCCCACGGAAGAAATCAAGATCAAAAAAGCAAAGAAGAAAGAATACATGAAGGAGTATACACTTACGCCGACACCGTCTGCGGCTGCTTCACCGCCTTCACGGCCGCCTCTTCCCGCCTGGTCGCCGCTGCCTCGCCCTTGGGCTTCTTCGGCCGATTGCCGAACAAGCCCGACGCTTCTGCCCGCCGCCCCGAGCAGGCGGCGCGGCGGAGGAACCCGCGCCGTGGCCAGACGCCAGCTGGCGGCGTGGGACGACTTCCGCCTCGTCGTCGTCCGGCCAGTCGTCGAAGCTGACTCCAAGCCCGGAGCCGCCTGCCTCGCCGCCACCCGCCTCGGTGTTGTCGTCCATGGCGGCTGCCCCCAAGTCGGGGTCCTCCAGGTCGTGCTCCGTCTGGTCGGGGAGGAATCGGCGCTCCGCCCCCGATCCGCCTGCAGGCCGAAGAGAGGGCTCTCTCGAGGCGTGCCGACTAGTCAGAGTCGGCCAAAAGGAACTCCGCGACAAAACTAAGAGAAGAAAGGGAACAAGAGAACATACCATGGGCAGTGGATGTGCTCGGGAATATGGCTCCTTGCCAAACTGCCACTCTGCGGAGAGCTTGCAGTTCGCAAGGTAATTCACCATATGGGCCACCTCGTCGTGCGGCATGTCCTTGGTGCACATCCGACTCGGATCGAGCTGGCCGCTCATCTGACAGATCAGATGAGGGGGGCTCTGAAGTGGAAGCACCTGGCGCGTGACGAAGGCAGCCAGCAAGTCAGGCCCAGTCAGGCCCTCCGACTGGATCATCACCCGCAGTCGGGCGACAGCCGCGGTTCCAGCCGGCGTCAGCGTCACGGCCCGATAGGACCACTGGGGCCGCTTACCCGCCGGCGGGCCGGCTACGTAAGCCAGCAAATTGACGTAGTCGCCCTGCGGGGCGACGTTCTTCACGTAGAAGTATGACTTCTGCCAGAGCTTCACCGACTGGATCAGCGTGATGACGGGGAAGGGGTTGTCGGCTGCCACCCTCCGCATCGCGATGAAGGCGCCACTCTGAGCCGGCACGCCCTGCATACGCGTGCCCAACTTGGACTGAAAGAACTCCCCCCAGAGCTCGAGGGTGGGGAGAACACCGAGATAGCCTTCGCACAAGGTGACGAAGGCGGACAGCAGCACCACCGTGTTCGGGGTGAGGTGGTGTGGCTGGAGTTGATAGAATTCAAGAAAAGAACGGAAGAAAGCGCTCGCTGGCAAGCCGATGCCGTGCAAGAAATGCGAGCGGAAGACCACCCGCTCGCCTTCCTCCGGCTCTGGCGTGATCTCCTTCTCAGGCGCGAGACGGACCCGCACCTTATCCGCGCCAGGCAGCCGCCACGTCTTGCGGAGGAACTCGACGTGGTCCTCATGGACGTTGGAGCCGTCCCAGTCCCCGCCGTACTGCATAGCGGCGTGAGGCCGGCGAGAATGAGCGCAGCAGCGGGGAAAAGGATGGTGGGATGGCGCGGCGGCGAGGCGCTGCTGTGAGGGAGAGCAGGAGGAAGAAGATGGCAGAGAGGAGAGGAGCGTGCGCGCGTCTGCCGCTTCCCCTCCTCCCCCTACTTATAGCCTCGTGCGGCGAAGCCGAGGAGGCGAGGCGTGGGGTGGGACGTGGGATTAACTGCACCCACTCCCCCACGTCCCGCGATTACTGCGCCCTAAAAGACATGCCGAAACCGCCGCAGGAAGACGTGCGGACGGCTTTGGGCCGTAGAGAATCCGCGCCTGGGCCTGGGCATAAGAGTGGTGGGCACCCGACCTACGGCGACGTCTTGTCGCGTGCGTGGGCTGGCAGGCTTTTTTCAGCCGAGGGATGCCACGTGGTTCGCAGGCGGCGAGTGGCCGGCCCGCAGCCCGGCGCGCGCGCCAACAGGCTCCCGCCCTCCGACTTTAATTTTTTTTCGCCAAGACGGCGCGCCCAACCGAAGCCGGCCCCCAGCTGCCCGCTCGTCAAGTTAAGAAGCTGCCCGAGCTTCTCGACCCCCGCTCAACCTCGAATCCCAACCAGCTTCGGGGACTACTGTCGGAGTAAATGGCCACGGGTAGCCTAACCGACTCCCCCTAGCTCTTCAAAAAATTATCAGGCCATTCAAGCCTTTAAACATACAAAGCAGAGGGCCGCCTTCCCCCGGCCGACTATCCCCGGGGCCGACTTCCAGAAGGCGACCCAGTCTCAGAAACCTTCTCCAAGAAAGCTACGAGATGGCCGACTCCAGGAAGCCGGCCCCAAGAGGACCGACTCCCAGAAGCCGGCCGTAAAGAATGCCGACTCCCAGAAGCCGGCCAAGACTGCACCCACATAACGGTGATAACACGGGGCGTGGCCGCAGTACATCCCACTACCCCCGAATCCCGAGGCAGGCATGGCCACAGGGCGCCGCACGGGTCAGCCATCTCCCGTCCGGCGCGGCACTGTAGCCATGTTGACCTCGATGTCACCCACGACAGGCGCCAGTACGGCCCGCGGGCGGCGGGCCCCTTGGCCAGAGAGACGCTCGAAGGCGGCCTGGCCTCCCCTAGGCGGCCAGGGGTGTAGCCGGCTCCCAATAGCCGGCTACCTCCCTCCCTCGAAACACGTGCCTCATTAAGGAGACAAGACGAGGTGAGGCTACAGTGAGAGTCCGTAGGACGGCGACACTGTGGCCGCGCTTACCTCGACAAAGCCCTCGTCATCAGAGGCGAGGCAACAGTAACCAGCCGCCGACCAGGCCCCCAAGTGGTGGGGCCGGCCTGTCGGCCAAGAGGCCGGCAGCCGGCGGGACCCACCAGTCGGCGGGCCCCAATGGCCGGCGGAGAAGCCGGCGAGCACAGACACTGACGTCTGGGACCTGCGCCCAGCCGAATTACCATTGTACCCCCAGGGGGTAGGCCTATATAAACCCCCCGGGACACCCATGCAAAGGGTTGGTCTCATAGAATTACACATACCACATAGAGAGAAAAGGAGAGCTAGCCTTGCCCTTCTTCTCCCTCTAACCCGACAGCTCAAGGAACATTTGTAGCTACTTGTTTGATCTAGTGATCATGCGGAGACCCCGCAGAGCGGGACTAGGGGTGTTATCTCCACGGAGAGCCCCGAACCTGGGTAAGATTCACCGGCGTGCATGTCTTCGCCTCATCCCGTTTCCAGGCACCGGCGACGTCTTACTGGCTCCCACAATGATAAGCCACCCGTTGGCATATGTCGCACCTACCACCCGACACTCTAGCTCAGAATCACTGTTAGGATCATATTCTGAGCATGAATCTGTAGGTGGAGAGCGTTTGCATTGCATTGTATCCAGACTTGATTTCAGTCCCTTAATGCCAAGTTTGACAGCCATGGCATTGTTCTGCTTTATTCTTTTCATGCGCGCAAGCTCATAATCATTATGATGTTGTTCAGAATCTGAGATTCATGAAAACATAAAAAGTAGTCAGATTATCTATGGAATGCATTGCGGATTCAACTCGGAGAGTGTCTCCCTATAAACCCCTGCATATGCAAAGTTCACCTCCCCAACCGTGCTGACCAGACCACACACAGAAATACAAACCCCTTATGTCTCTATAACAGGCAGGCACACATTTCAAAACTGAAGTAGGAACATTAGAATCATATGAAATTCGTATTTGAACAAATAAACTAAGCAATTATGAGTGGCGTAATGTTTAGCTTCAAGGGTGGAGTGTTGGTAGTGCGACACAAAGCAAGTAGGCAGATTGTATTCCATGTAAAAGATCGAAACCTATGTAAAAGCTGGAAATGACACTTTCTTTCTATACAATGCAGTGTTCGTTACCCACACATGATGGAAGAGATCACATAGAGAAATACTATTCACTCATGTCTACGGTTCCAGTATTTAGAAACAGGGTGGTCCACCCTAAAAGAATATTGACAACAAATATGACAAGGCAAGCATAGATGTAGTGAATCAATCATTTACTTGTCAGCGTACTAGGACAAGTATGCAGAATTGTAACTGCAGTAAGAGACCGTCCAAAATCTGAATGAAGAAGTTTGTCTAGCACTTATTGTTTGCAACTAATCGACGTGAATAATTGCATATTATATCGAATGAGTAAGAAAGACAAGTAAAATTGTCAACAAAGCTGGCTTGCAGTAGTAATCTGGGTCAATGTCACTACAACCAACAATCCAAAATGACTAGTTTCTGTTACGAGGGCCGGAATTTTGAAAACCCTGTGAACTTTAGAGGTACTAAAGATTACCGAAATACATCTGAACCATTAAGTGTAGGTAGCACTGAGCACACAACAAACCCTAATGACAGTCTTGCCTAATGAGTAATGAATCCATTAGAAAATGGGTGATGAGGAGTGGCTGCTGAGTGTTGAGGACGTATCTTAGGATAAATCGGGTTGGCTTGGTGGGTGCTGCATGCCTGAGCCCTGAATGGACTGGGAAGGTAGGCACGGCGGCGCGCCCGGGCAGCGGTGACACTGTTGGGCGAGTGGCTCCTGGCCTCCTGTTAGTCCGGCGTCTCCTCCTAGAGTCATGTCGTCCGGGGACGGCAAGTCGCCGGCGAGGCAGGCGGCTGGGGGCGAGTAGTGATCGGAAGCGCGCAGCAGAACAGAGGGGAATCGGGGCCTGGGATGACCCAAAATCCCAGGGTGGGCCGGCCCACCGTGGGCACCCTGTAGAGATACACACCCGAGCGGCGAACATGCATTTTCGAAACTAATTTAGGAACATTTAGCTGACCAATTAAACAACTCTGTTTTAATAATATCATATTCGTATTTGAACAACTAAGCTTGTTTAGCTTGATGGGTGGAGCAGTGTTATTATGACACGAAGCACGTATTCTGATTGTATAGTGATCATAAAAGGGGGAAACTCTAAGCATATTTTTTTAGCAAAAGAGGGTTTCCCCTCCGATTTCTATTAAAGAAACCACCACGGAACCAACATGATCAATTAAACCCTAAGCATGATCAATTAAGCCGTATTATGGCTGTGCCATGGCAGATTTGAAGCTGCAAACCGGAGAAATGATATTTAGCATCCATTGTTTGCTTCGAACTAAGAACTAAATTCTAAGAGCTGAAAAGAAAGTAGAGTAACCAAGTTAAGATCTATTTTCTGGTTGAGATCAAAAAGTTGAGGAGATATGAAGTACCACCTCTCTTGCGGCGCCGTGTAGGCATCGGGGGTGCGATGGCTGTCGGTGGCGTTGAAGCAGATCTGCGACGGTAGATGGGTGCATCGGGGGATAAGTCTCGTTGTGGTGGAAGAGAAGGTCGTGTGAGCGGCCCCGGCAAAGAGGACGACGGCGCCGATGAAGCGAGAGGACGCGATGCAAGGCTATTGGTCCGTGGCCGTGGATGAGAAATGTCCATCTCTAGCAGTGGACGACGCGGTCTTGGTAGGCGCTCCGGCATGGTGGAGGACGGTGGTGATGGATGTGGTGGAGGACGGCGGCGATGGATGGGGTGGCGGACGGAGGCTGGTGTGGGGATGGGGTGTTCTAGCGCGGACGGTGTATGAATGGGAAAATGGAGGGAGAGGTACGGGGAACCATGTTTTTGGGACGCGCCTGTCTGAAATATGGGAAAGTTACGAACTTAGCCTCCGTTTAAATTTGGACATCTCGTCAGTTGGGGATAGGACGGTAATCTCACATCTCGCCAATATTTGCCCAGAGCGATTTCGGGCGAGGAGAGGGTGGTTGGCCCCATGGTTGGCACCCACGGTGTATGAACGGGGCTGACAGGTAGGGCGGTTGTGTCACGTCTGAGTGAAGTTACAAACCTGCCCCTATTGAAAATATTTGCCTACATCGATTTCGGCCGAGTCGAGTTTGTTTTGCCGCCCACCGTGTATGAATGGGGAATGGAGGGAGAAACAGAGGTCTTTCGGACGAGCTTGAATCAAATGAGTTTTGCCGCCCATGTTTGACGCCCACCGTGTCGGAATGGGCTCAGAGGCGGTCGTGTCACGTCTAATTGAAGTTACTAACCTACCCCTATTTAGAGCAGTGGAAATCGGGCCGATGGATTGTTCGTGTAATGGGTAGACAGTAATTTCCATCTCCCAAACACTTGGCTTCGGGCAGCCGACGTGGGAGTGGACATTTTGCTGCTTCTTTCGAGTTTTGGGACAATAAGCATCGACGTTTTCCCTGGCAACTAAATTCGAATCCATTTTGTATTCCTATATGAATCTTTATAAATCATTCTATGTGTTTTTATATATCTTCAAAAGGACGACAAAGATGTATTCCACTGTCATATATGAATATGGTTTACAAATGCCGATACTCAAATTCAGAAACTAGAATCCAGTTTAAGGTGAATTCGAATATTTGGAACACTTCATGTCCAACTCAAATGTCACACGCAGCATAATGTGTACTCCCATTTAGATATGTACACAAGCGATGTATCAAGATTCAAATACAGAGTCAATCAACCAAGAATGTACAGAACTAACAGACATATAAACACTTATAGAGTATATGGATCAATAATATCAACTAACATACATAAGCCAGGCTGCTGTACTTTTTTTTGGCTACAACAGCATCCTTTTTTTAGCCAGCATCTTGGCCCTTTCCGATGCCTGCCACTTATGGTCCATCTATACTACTACTATTGCTGAATGCACATTCAGCCCGATTGGCATATTTGTAGGTCTGGCACGCCAATCCAAATGAAATGTCTCCAAGTCTTATCAATTAATACAGACTTGTGCTCAAATAAAATTACAAACCAAAAAACAAAAAAAACAATTATTACATGATCTCTAAAACAAATGGTTTGATTGATTACATGAACAGACAACACAAAGGTTATTCAACTATGGAAAGAACATGTCACCTATGAGTTACCAAGTAGGAATTTAATTTCCTTTTTTCCTTCAGGACCTTAACAATCTGGTCAGTCTCAGCTTGCTTCGTTTTGAAATCCACCAAATATTTAATGGTTGTCTTGAGTACTGCTTGTGATTGTGCTGTTTGCTTCCTCAACATGTCAACTTCATCTCTAAGTGCAGAAGCAGAATCTCTTTCTACCACTAGTTTAGCCTCTAGAGCATCAGCAGTTGCCAATTCATAATGCACGATTGGGCCGGTGCCACTGGTGTGGGATGATGCAACGTCCATGGGGACCTCGCTCTTTGATCTTGGGCTAACCTGTTTTGCCATTAATGTTCCGATTGGATTCGGAAAAGTTGAAGTTAGAAAAACATCTCAACTGGGAGTTATAACAGCAAACCAGTTAAACAAACAAGGAATTAAAGAGTTTCAATTGGATGCTGAAAAGTAGTTATTAACATCATTGTAACCCGCTGTTGCAGTAGCAAAGCAGTTAAACAAACAAGTAGATATTTAAGTTAAGGCAAACAGGTAATTCTTAACAGTAAGTATCAAACACATAGATAAGCGCAATCTACAATATGATTAATAGGCTGTGCCATTAGGTAATCAGTAGCAAACTAAATTAAGCTAATCAACGTAATTGAACAATTTTGCAATAAGTGGCTAACTAAAATTCCGAGAAGCAGGTAACTGAACTTACGCTAGTTCTTTGTACAGGCACACTGCAACTTCTTTTATGCTTACAAGGTTGTACGAAGGAGTCCATGGCATCAATTGCTTGGATACGCAGTCCCAATACTTCTTTCTTCCCACACTGCATGGGTAAGTCGAATGGTTAATCTGGTAAGATGGTGTGTCCTTGATATGTTATATGAGGACATGTAGTCAGACTAGTTGTAGCCAAACACATCACACTGGCTTTTACCGTATATTTCATGCGATTACTTTTGGCATATCGAGATCTAAGCAATCTACAATAGGATGAAAAGACTGGCATCCTTCACATTATTGGCGAACTCAGTTCATAGAAACAAGCAATTCAACCATTCTGTGGGTAAATCAGAAGTGCCACTGGAATATTTTTCACTATCCAATCATACACGCAAAAAGGGGCGACGCCACCATAGGGGCTGGTATGGGCGGCCGCCTCAGGTGGCTGGAAAGTGTGCACCTAGTTTGAGTCGTCTAGGTTGGCCCACGCTAGTTTGTTCGTCCCAACGCACGAGCAGGCAATGTAAAAAATGAAGAAAAATGTTTCAATTTGGATGAGCCAATAACATAAGTGCAAGGCAGGCCCTATAGCAGGCTCGCGGCCCAAACGAGCGCCTCCCATATCGATCGACAGCAGGAAAAATCCCAATTCATTCGCTCCAGCCTCCAGTCTGGTTCGCTCCTAACCTAGCCGCCGCTAGACAGACCGAAACAGCACTTCCTCGCGCCCTCGTTGGAGGGCGGTCACCGGGCTTCAAGCGAACATAAGACAAGAAGATGAAGATCCAACCCTGGGTGTAGCCTGCATGGGAGGCAGCGGCGGCAGCATGGGCAGGGCATCGAGCTTGCGCAAACGGACACTCGTAGCTTGCAAGAGTAGCATGCGCAACGAGCAGGTACATCACATCCCTGATTATATCTAATTCAACTCTTCAATTTCTGGCCAATAGTTAAACCTGACGGTGTTGTAAAACTGCTTGTATGTAGGGAATCTATGAGAAAATGAAACCAATTTCTACTTATTTTAGAACTCCCCCAATCAATACTGAACTGACTGAATCTGATGTATATAATCAAGTTTCCGGTGCAAACATACAAGCTCATGTTGTTCTTGATCCTGAAGTGTCTAATGAACAAACTGCTAATGAAGGATTTGATGCAAACATTTTACATGCTCCTGGTGATGAACATATAGTGTCTAATGAGGGATCTAATGCAAGCATTTTGCAAGCTCATTGAAGGATTTAGTGTCTAATGATGATCTACTATGTTGAGAGAGACAGAGATTTGCAGGCATTGATGACAAGCAAATTATAGCGCATTTTCATAGCTTGAGGAAACGTCGAGGCCATCTACCAGAAAGTTCCCGTATCATGACAACATAGCATAAATACTTTTCTAATCTGTTGTTTGAAACTATTGGCATACTTGTGCAGGGTAGATATATTGATATGCAGTTTGCGCACTGGTTATACGTGCAATTACACTTCGATATTTTCAGCCAGAGAACGAATAATTCAAGTAGGTACAGACCATGTTTGTAGTCCTTGTACACCATGTTGCATTTTGTGTTTTTGGTGCTTGCATCATTTAGTGTTTATAATCTGAACTACTTTGGATCATTAGCTGGTTTTCAAAGTGCATGTAGCTTCACATTTCTCAAGTTATGTTGATTTCCGCAGTGCAAGTGCCTTCGTATTTTTTAAGTTAAATGTTCGCCCCTGGTAACTTGAATTCGTGGATCAGCCACTGCAGACAAATCATACATGAATGCCAGTACGAATTATATGAAATGCAGGGACTTACGCTAGCTCGTTGTACAGGCTCACTGCAGCTCTGCTTGCGCTTGGGATGTTCCATGTACAAGTCCATGTTACCACTTGCTTGGATGTGCAGGCCTTGTGCTCCTTGCATCCCCCTCTGCATTTTTGACACGGCGAATGGTTGACCAAATAAGAGGAATCGACCTTGATGTTGTACCGGAGGACAGATACTTACAAGGTTATACGGGTGTGCAGGATGTGTACCAGATCCCGTAGCGCCGTCATGCTTCGCTAAAAAATGGATTTGCTTGTTTCAGATGATATCTCCAGAAGAAATAAGAGTTAAAGTCAGAGTTGCATAGGCATGTAAGCTAAGAGAGCAGTGAAAGGATATCCAAACATCGTCGGAACAATGCACAAGGGAGTGATGTGTGGATACCTAGTTCGGGCCGGCGTTTGGGCATGCTCGCCTAGCTAGAGTGCGGGTCACTTCGGAGCCGTTGAGGGTGATGCGCTGGCGTTGGCTGGCCGCGCACGGATGCAGATCTTGACTGGCAGCGGAGCGCTACGATGCGGTGGACGAGACCGTTGGTGAAGCCCCAACGGCCTCAGGGGGCGGAGGTGCGACGATGTGCTCGGTGAAGTAGCCCCGGTGAGCTGGGAGACGGCGTCGGTGAAGCGCACCTGATGCGGTAGAACTCGGTGTCTGTGAGGCACGTCGGTTGCGGCGGCTGACGTTGTCGGTGGACCACCCAGTGCGGTGGACGAGGGCGTAGATGAGGTAGCTCCGGTGCGGTGGTGAAGCGTGACCGTCGTCTTCGTCGTCGTCGTCCGGCACAGAGGTGGGGAACGGTGGGGAAAGACACGAGACGAGGGGCGATTCGAGGGTTGGCGGCGAATTAGGGATTTGAGCAATCTGGGCGTGGAAGGGGACGGTTTAGAAGAGAGATTTTGCAGGGCTGGAATTGGGGCCTCCAGATATTTCAATCCGAAACGTGGAAGCG
>NC_057811.1:345137103-345157158 GCF_018294505.1 Triticum aestivum
AGTCGATTCAGTCGACTGAAGTGTAGCTAAATTGGAGCAGAGCAGCAGCACGAGCGAGGGGGAGAGCAGCAGCAGCAGCGCGAGCGAGCGAGCGAGAGCCGGAGCAACAACAGCTGGGCGAGCGAGAGATCGAGCGAGAGCCGGAGCAGCAGCAGCAGCGCGAGCGAGCGAGCGAGAGCTGGAGCAGCAGCAACAGATCCGGCTCGTATGGACGCCGCCGCCGAAGGGGCCTCGCACTGGGGAAGAGCCGCCATGGAGATGTCGGCCGCGGCGCCGGCTTTAAGGTAGCCGCTCCATGGGGGTGCGGGATGGAGCACCGTCGGCGCCGGGAGGTCGAGCTAAGGAGAAGGTGTGATGCGATGAGTGTACAACCTCTTTGGTGGCGCCGAGTAGGCCTCGGCTTCGTCCGAGGAGTAGGTGAGGATGTTGCGGTTCCGGTGGAGCAGGTTAAGGCGGCACTGTGGGGATGGAGCAGCCGCGATAGACGAGGCGATCGTCGGAGCAACTCCTTGGAGGTGGAGGATGGGGCGGCTGAACCGGTGGGACGATGAGATGGACGACGGATCCTCATCCGCGGAGGTGGACGAGGGACGTCGAGCTGTTGCGGTGGACGACGTCGTTGGGGAAGAGGCTCCGGCTGGGCAGCGGTGAGGTGGCGGACGGAGGAGGGTGGGCTTTCGCGGCTGGAGCGGAGAGGTTATGGCGGCCTGGGATTTCGAATGGCAAAAGGAGGCGATGGGAGGGGGTGAACCATGACTTAGGGACGCGCTTCTCCAAAATGTAGTGTGTGTTACAAAAGTACCCCGCACCGATTTGAGCTAGCGGCCCTTTCGGCTCGGGGTTAGAAGGGGGATTTCGCGTGTCGGGATTTGGCAGCTGGAGGGAGTTTTCGCGCGCGTTGTAATTTCGGGATAGCAAGGCGCGCATTGTGAAGGCGCCAGTTTTGGGAGCACGATATCTGAATTTTCGGGATATAACAAGGCGCGGGTTGAATTTTAGGGACAAGCCTAACGTGTAATATTGTACTTGTACGTACCAAATCAATTCGCACTTCCCTCAACCAAAAAGAAAACAAAAAAATAAAACTATTCACACCACACAAAGAGAGAGTCTTGCCCTGTTTGACTATAAAAATGCTATTTAAAGCTTCAACCATCATTCGTGTATTACCTTAATAACACACCACATGATTACTATAGAGATAGATATGAACTATGTGTACTACATGAACTCGAATTCTATATTTTGAATATACTTGATGTTGATTCCAAATAATAGTACATTTGATGTACTAACTATATATTCATAATCTAAACCATGTTCCATACGTGTACACCGTGTTTATCACACATAGTATAGTGCCCCGCCCCCTACATTATGACAAGTATTTAGACCTGAGCTGCAAAAGCCACACATTAGCCCAAATTATGATCAATGTTCTATATGTTATACATAGTACTAGCAAGATGCCCATGCGTTCCACAGAACATCAACATGATCAAGGGGAGGCCTAATTTGCAAATATGGAGAGGCGTGTGGGTATCTTTTTTCAAAATTGCCATAGTTTCCTTCCTATCCGTCAGATATAAATCGGACGGCCTATATTGCAGGATGGCACCATCATCAACAACTCCATTTTTTTATAAGAGTATAGATAAAATATATTAGATGTAGTATAACATGTTCATAACCACACCATGTGTATCACCGTTATATATATTCACACATGCGTCGGTTTAAAACACTATGATAAATTCTTCAAATATCTGAATTCGCTTTTTATAATGAAGTATGATCTCTATTCGTCTTTTACACCCACACAATCCTCTTATCTTTGTAGCTAGCTAGCGCTAACTTTCTCTCGTGCATGCAGACGCCCGCATCCCTCTCACCCTCCCTCAGCATTCTCTAGCTCCATCACACAAATTCGTCTTTTCACTTTAGGTAGTTCACCCATGGTGTGTGTAGGCCCCCCAAGCTCCTTCTTTACGGCACACATCAATCGATATGCCTCTCTAGCCAGGTGTGCCTAGCACAAACACAAGCTTCCCCTCTTCTCTTATCATCGTCCATGCCTCACTCCGACCACTCTTTTCATCGATTTCGTACTCGCACACTCCTTCCCCCTCGATATAGTACGACTCTCGCACCACCTCCTAGATGCATCCCTCTCTCTCTATCCTTCTCCCCGTGCCTCATTTGCTTCTAACACACACATGCATGTATACCGATCGATCTCCCAACATATACCTAGGTTAACTTTAACTATTCCCCCCCATCGATCGACGTACCTCACAAGTTATGTCTCTCCTTTCTCTGACAAAGGACGATTGATCTTCCTATGTAGTTATGTCTGCTTACCACAGCCATATCTTTCCCCCCTCATCATTCGTGCATGCCTCCTGACCCGTCTCTCACACGCATGTGCACAGACAGGCAGCCATCCCCTCTCTTATTGATATTGCAAGCGTGCCCTCCGGTTGTCTAGCAAGCCTATCCCACCATTTGTTAGAAACAACTCCACTACCACCCCCTCCAACACTCTAGCTCTGTCTCTCTCCCAACCTTATTCCTCTCCTACACATATGCATGGATGCCGATCGATCTCCCTTAATACATGAGGTAGATCGATCTCCCTTAATACATGAGGTAGGCCTCTCTCCTCCTCCACACATATACCAGCCATTGTACCTCTATAGTTAATTAGGCCTCCCTCCCCCCCCCACCACAAACCGATAGTCGAGCGCTTTAGGTAGGTATCCATGCCACAGAGACAAACTGCACCTGTCCCCTCTCTCGTTCTAGTAGGCCAGCCACTCTATATCTTTGACGTGGGCACACACAAATTCGATGGCACTCTTTATCGACCGCGTGCGCGCACACACACACACATCATCCCTCTCTTCGATTCTATGGACACCTCAAGTTGATGATACCTCCACTCTCTTCTCGTGGATCGCCCCCTCTATATATATGATATATCTAGGACTCTATTTCACACACATTGCATATGTTACATTTTTTTATTGACCCTCCCCCCTAAAAAAACTCTCACGAACCCACACACTATATATCTCTACGTTTGTATCTCTCTTCACACAACCCCACGTAGGTGGTGTACGTATACAAGAAGAGAATAGGTGCACCGTGCACGTACTCACGATTCGTGCCCAGCCACACCCGCGCGGGTACACGGTGGAGCTCATTTCTGTACGAAATGGCAGCCCACGTGCTAATTTGAACGCGTGTAGCGGTTGTTTACCTATGGAGGTTGTGTACCACGCGTGCACGAAACAAAGTTCGACTTGATGCGTTGGCGCGTTATTTTTAAATAAAGTTATATCGCTCAATGGCACGTACACAAAATATAAAACGATTTTTATGGAGAAAAAGGTAGTCCGCTCCACTACATACAATGGAGCCTCCCTGCCTGGTTTGTCTCTCTTCAGAGTATCTCACACAAGGCTGCAGTGGCCTCTCTCTCTCTCTCTCTCTCTCTCACCGTTGGTCACTGATCCGAACGCATCCCGTTCGCCGGCGGAAAGGGGGGACGTGCATCGTTTCTCCGTTCAACGGCGCCGAGGTAGCACGTCCCGATCTGCGGTACACGCCGTTCTCTCTGACCAAGCTCCGGTGCGGTAGGGCCTACGCCACCTGCTCGCTGCCGCAGTATGGGCAGATTCCCCCTGCCGCCGCTCACCTAGTTACATCCCGACGTCCTCTAGGTATCCCCTCCGGCCTTGCTCCACTGCCCGTCTTCCCACGTCGCTGCATGTGGATCTTCCATAGTTCTTTGCACAAAACGTAGCTCGCCCGGCGTACTTTCCATATTGCAATCTCGTCCTCACACCGTTTTAGACAAACACAACCGTGTTGTTATCTTCCCTTAGGACAAGGAATATGCTTCTTTTTTGTCGTCGCAACTGTCATCAACAATATATGTCTTTTTACAAATTTCAAATGGGCATATTTTAGAGTGTAGATTCACTCATTTTGCTTCGTATGTGTACTCCCTCCGTTCCTAAACATTTGTCCTTCTAGAGATTTCAACAAGTGACTACATACGGAGCAAAATGAGTGAATCTACACTCTAAAATATGTCTATATACATCTGTATGTAGTAGTCCATTTGAATCTCTAAAAAGACAAATATTTGAGTAGTCACTCGTTGAAATCTCTAGAAAGACAAATACTCCGGATTATATTTAAGAACCGAGGGGGTAGTGCACAGCCGCATGGGAGACTCAGACCGGTCGTTGCGCCGCATTAATAGTAAGTAATGAGCAGTCAAATCATAAGCCCCACCTTTCCCACTGTCAGTTGCTCGGAAGAAGCAACCATCAATACGCTCTTCTTTGAATCCGCTCATAATACTCCATCCGTCACTGTTTATAGAGCGCGCTTCAGAAAAAGAGAAAATCTCTGGGACCAAGGCGACTAGCGATCGGCCTGAAATATAGCATTGGTAGTTATAGCACGGTGTCTATTACTAGAGGAAATAATGCGTACACACATGCATGCAGTGCTTCCACCCCGGGTACACACATGCATGCACTTACTCCACTCCGTAGTACTACATCGAGAGAAAATTGCGGTTACCACGCCCTAATTAATTGAGCATTAAACCAAACGCGTCTAAAGTCTCTCTGGTGGTGGAAATGCATTGAGATAAATGCATCATAATGAAGCGCGCCCTGTAAAATGTGACGGAGGGAGGAGTAGTATGAAGGTGCAAAACCAAGTACGCGTATGGCCAGTCGGTCAACGCACCTCCTCTTGGCATATCACTGACATGTGGGACCGGAGTGTGAGCAAACCAATCTCAATTGACGGCAAAATGGCCAACTCGCCGTTCCTTGAGAGAGACGAGGAGCGAGAACACACAGACGGGCTCGCACGGAGGCCAAGATATATTCGAGCATGGTTGATCGATATCATCATTACATGTTGGGCTGCCGTTTTCCGCCCTTCTCTGGAATAAATGTGTACTTTATCAAAGATTAAGAAAAATAAGAGTACAGAGGCTCCACCATGCGGTTCTAGTAGTAGTACTACTCGTACTACTAAACCTTGCGCTTGGCGCTTCGCCTCTTCGTGAAGTCGAACAATGATGGTACTCCGCATGTTCGGTACGACTGTGGAAATCTGACATCGAATGAAGTAATGCATGTCCACCGCCTGGGCGAGGGTACGTTGCATTAGTCAAAAGGCGTAAGCGAGCTTCACCTTGTCCTGCAAGCTTCTCCTCGTTCTGCGGGTTGACGGGACACACCAACAAGTAGTGCTAGTCCATACTCCCTCCTTTCCGGTTAATATGGCTTAATCTTTTTTGCGGGTAAATGAGAGAGCTTTATTCATATATAAGCATTCTTAGGATGATCAGCCAAGACATTGGTCACTAGGAAGCGAGGTACCCCGCAAAAAAAGAAGTAGGAAGCGAGGTGTTTCATCAAGCCAGCTCTCGGCCACATTCAAAGTGCAGCAAGCACGGTTCGCACAAAGATGCGCCGCAAGGTTTGCTGACCTGTTTACATGCTGAATAACAAAAAAAGGAGGAAATATTACCGAGCGCTCCTATTTGTAATAGGATATGAGCCAGAATTAAGCGAGAATTGTGGCGAGTGTTCCATGCAATCAACTTCCATTATCACATGCGAGAACCCTTGAAGAGAACCAAATGTGTTGAAGATTGCTTTATCACATTTTAAAAATATAATAAGAGTGCAGACGCTCCTCCATCCGGTTCCTAGTACTAGTATAGTACCTCTATAGACTATAGTAGTAGTACTAGTAAACTTTGCGCTTGGTTGTTCGCCTCTTCGGGAAGTGCAACAATAATAGTACTAGTATAGTGTATGCTTCTGGCAATCTAACACCGAATTAACTGTTGCACGTCCACCGCCTGAGCGAAGGACAGCTTGCATTAGTCAAAAGTTTCTCCTTGTCCTGTGAGCCACCGCGCGCAAGCTTCTCCCGTCCTGCAAGCTTCTCCTCGTTCGGCAAGTTGACGGGACACAGCAAAGTAATGCTAGTCCATACTGCCTCCTCTCCGGTTAATATGGCTTAATTTCAAACGAGATAAATACACTGTCTGTCACTGTATATTTGTAAAAATACGGTCAGTGGACTTCATAATACGCTCATTGCGCTCAATATATACATTTTCTGGTGTTTATACGGTCACTAGCTCACCCTGGCTGAGTATGTGTGTGCATGCACGTGTAGGTTGAGCACTTGAGCGTGACCGTGTGTGTCCCGTCGTGTGCTCGGACATGCATGCATTAGGGCGTCGCGCGCGTTTTTGCGTCCATGTGTACGCGTGACTGTTGCATACATGTAGGGGGAGTACGTGTAGGGGTCACTAAAGGAGCAGTCAAATCACACAGTAAGTTAGTCGGACGAAGCAACCATCACTTCACTCTTCAATGACACGTACGCAATATAAAATGGTTGATATGGAGAGAAAAAGAAAACCACTATATATACACTAGCAGGAGCCTAAGCTACAAGCCTGCTAGCTTGGGTTGCTCTCTTCACAAGCATAGAACGACGGTGGCCACACCGCTGGTCACATATCCGGCCTGATCTCGCAGCTGGGGGAAGGGAACAATGTTCTGCGTAGAAGCGGTCGACATCGGCGAGGGAGAAAATCCACAGTCGGTGCGTCCCAATCGGGGATCACCGCGGTATGGGCCGATGCCACGTCCCAACCGCCCTTCTAGCTATAGCCCGACGTCCGTTTCAAAAATATTAGTGCATGTCAACAAAAATTATACTAGTATCATTGTTCCGTTTCGAAAAAAAGCATATAAGTTGTTACTTCTTACCCAAAGGATCTTTATATCCAACAGACACAAAATATCCATTCAACTGTTCGAAATTACTTTCACTGCTGATCTGATGTCGAGGTAATTGCTGCATCGCCACCAAAACCCACCATCTCTTAAGCTAAAGTAGACCGAGCTAACCCCTATATTAGCATATTACTAAGATAAACAGAAGGCACTATAGAATCATTTAGGACATGAGCTTGTCAATCTGAATGTGGAGGGACACCAGCTTAGCCCCGGCCAGCAGCTTGGGCGAAACTGTGAAGAAGGTCAACTCCTGCACGGCGACGTCGTCGGGATCCCTGCTGCTTGTCACCTCCATTTCCACCTTGACGGCGTCGATCCTGCCTTTGGGCTCCCCCGGCGGGCCGTTCGCCCACAGCTTGGCCACGTAGTGCGGCAGTGGGGACGCCCCCTCTCTGATACAGACGACCGACATGGTGATAGGCGCGCCGATGTCGAGCACACCGCCGACCAAGAAAAATGCGCGACAGTCCTCCTCCGCGAACAGCAAGAGTCGTGGCTCCGACGGTGGCACTTGCAGCTGGAGCGCCTTGCCGTACTGGATCCTGTGCACGGGCATGGGATGCACGGTACTGATGTGGTGGGAGAGCATCGGCGGCGGGCCTTCGTAGCCGCAGACGGGCACGGGGCATTTGCAGGGCGCGAGCGGACACACGCTCTGGTGATCGGCGAGCTTGTGGTAAGTGACGTAGAGCCCACAGCCTTCGTGCGGGCACTCCACCCTCACCGAGGAGAGGAGGCGTCCACCGCCATGTTCCACACGTCGAAGCCACCGCCGCGCTCGCACTTCTGGCACTGCCGCTGGTTCCCGGGGCGCTCGACGCGGCAATCCGCGCAAGCCAGGTGCCCTCCCTTGCACTGCACAAATCAATCGAACAACACATCAATCAAGAAACCTGCACCTTGCTCGATCAGCCGAACGGACGAGGTGTATTCGAACCTCATACACTGGAGGCTTCAAGGGGCGGAGGCACAAGGGGCAGTGGAGCAAGGTGAGGTCCATCGAGACCATAGAGAGCTCCATCGTCGGGTCCTGTTCCGTCTGCATGATCTCGCCCTCTCGTGCACAACCATCTCTCGCTTTGTTAGGGCTGGGGCATTACAAAGCTTTACCGTCACATATTCATACTACTTCAAGGTGCATTAAATCAACACATGCAAGTATCAAAAGGAGAGTCACGGCATGCATGCATGCGTTGTAATTAATGCATCGGTAAACGCAAATTATTGAAATATATCAAGTGCAGTGCTTTGATGTGTCACGTCAACTCGTACAAGACCGAGAAGTTTGATTACTACAACGCCCTCTCGCCTTAACCGCACCTGCCTTTGGCTGCATGATAGGTGGGCCATCGACCTGTTGGGCCCACCTGTCATGGACGCAAAGGCAGGAGCAGTAAGTCAATGAAGCTGCGTCCCTCCCTCGCCCATGAGCGTGGTGGCTGGCAGGACAGGAGAAGCTTTCGTTCGCTACACGCTCTCCCTCCCGTACGCGATGGACATGCAGCAGTTCAATCGGTGTCAGATGGCCAGAAGCATACTGTAGTACTCCTCCACTGCAGTAGTACTCCCGAAGAGGCGAAGAGCCAAGCACAGCCCGAACGCTCGTGTGGCAGTTTCATGTGTAGAGTAGTCTAGGATAGCGTGTATCGTGCCTGTAAGCTTAAAATCATTTGGGTTGGCTCCATGCTATATATTTTTGATTAAAATAATCTTCTGGCCCTACCTGTCATCCTGGTGATTCTAGTTTGCACGCTCATCTGGTCAAGACAGGAATATATATTTTAATAATTTAATTTGTGGTGGGGTAAATGTTAGAGGTTGCAGCAAATGGAGTATTGTACACTGCGGGTCTTTCAGCCAAGTTTAGAGGCAACCATGTGGGGCCAGTGCTATGATGTGTCGCGTCAACTCGTACAACGAGGAGAAGCTTGATTTTACTACTACACGCCTTCTCCCTCGCCCATGCGCGCGGTGGCTCGCATACGAGGACAGGCTTTTGCTTATAGTACTACAACAAGCTATCCCTCCCGCTCGCGGTGGACGGACATGCAGCAGTGGATTCGATAATGTAGAAGCAGTAGTAGTAACATCATTGTTCATCTTCTCGAAGAGGCGAAGAGCCAAGTGCAACCCAAACGTGGCACTTGTGAACCTTGGAGCACGCATATAGCCAGGCTCTTGCATGAGACAAAATTGCTATGTGAGCCCACTATTGTAGTACTCCCTCCGTCCGGAAATAGTTTTCATCAAAATGAATAAAACGGGATGTATCTAGATGTATATTAGTTCTAGATACATCTTTTTTATCCATTTTGATGACAAGTATTTTCGGACGGAGGGAGTACTTGCTAGTATAGCCCTGTAAACCATAAAGGAGTATTTAGCTTTCTAGAGATTTCAACAAGTGACTAGACTACACCGAGACAGAGTACATATGGAGCAAAATGAGTGAATCTACACTGTAAATAAATACGTAATTCTCTCGTTTTCCTCTCGGCCTTGGTCGCGGTGCACAATATTGAGTATACTAGTACTATCATCTTGAAATTTACGAAGTCACCATAGGCACCTCGTCGTCGACGGGAACGTCTCCTGACACGCGATAGACGCGAGCGGCAGTCGCCTCCATAGGTGCTTGAATGCCAAGGAGGGAGAGGGTAGCGGTCCCCGAGACGTTGAACGGTCAATGATGCATCCTCAGATTACTCTACATGCAGAGGGAATTAATTGGAGAAGCAGAATAGAGCCAGCACGATGTGAATGCAACAGAGTTTGGATTCTCATATAAAGACGCCCCACCACTCCAATCCATCTACTCCTAGTCTCTGCGCAACACCGCTCGCTCCAATCCAAGACCAAGTGACCAGAAGCCAGAAGCACCTATGGAGGCGATGGACGCGAGCGGCAGTCGGCTGTGCCAAATCATCCAAGGCGCCGGCCTGCGGCCCCGCACCGCACAGCGTTTCCAGACGGTGCTGGCGACCGCCGGCGTCGTAGCCCTCGCCGACGCCGGCTTCGCCTCTCGCATGGACAACATGATGGTCAACTCCATCCGCAAGTTCACCGCCGCCAGGAAGCGCGCGGACGACCTTGTCGTACTGCTCCAGCCTGCGCACCCAGGCTCCTCATTGCCTGCCACCCTCATCAGCCTCCATGGTGACGAACTCTTTCAAGCCCTGGTGGCCCTGCAGGTGCCGGAGGTCGCGACGAAGAATGTGCACCTCGAGGCCGCGCTCGTCGCGCAGCGCCTCCATGCAAGAAACCGTCGACCTGCACATCCACGTCTACGAGGAAATTGTCTACATAGGCCACTACAAGGCCAGCGAGGACAGAAAGATGTTGGCCTTCTTTCAGCGGCGGGAATCTTTGGACGCCATTGTTCAGAAGCACGTCGACCTGGCCACGAAAGCCGCTGCTACATAGCCGCCGTTCGGTGGGCCGGCGCCCTGAGTCGAGGAGGTGGACGTCGTAGATGGATGCATCTCTTCTTCTTGCCTCCTGTAACCAGCATTGCATCGCCTCGTGGACTTAATGTTTTATTAGTATAGGAGTATATGGCATTTTTATTCCAGTAGTAACGTTTTCACTGTGAGGTGGGGCCGCAGTTGAGCAAACCGACCATCGGCAAATCCCCATCCCTCCAATCCATCTACTCCTAGTCTCTGTGCAACACTGCTCACTCCTAGTCTCTGCGCAACACTGCTCACTCCAAGAAATCCGTGATTTTGCGCGACTGAACTTCAGCCATGTTTCTTTTAGCTTCGCCCCGCGAGTTAGCTGCCTACGGTGCCCATCACCAAGTTGATCAGGAGTTCTGGCTAGAGGACATGCCAGATGATGTAAATGTTCGTATGGCCAGCATCTTGGCTGGACCTGTGTGAGTTATGGAATCGAGTGTTCTGTTTCAAAAAAAAGACCAAGTGACCAGAAGCTAGAAGCACCTATGGAGGCGATGGTCGCGAGCGCCAGTCAGCTGTGCCAAATCATCCAAGGCGCCGGCCTGTGGCCCCGCACCGCACAGCGTTTCCAGACGGTGCTGGCGACCGCCGGCGTCGTAGCCCTCGCCGACGCCGGCTTCGCCTCTCGCATGGACGACATGATGGTCAACTCCATCCGCAAGTTCGCTGCCGTCAAGAAGCATGTAGCGAAAGCTCCTACTAGTCCTGCCAGCTACCACGCTCATGCCCGAGGGAGGGACGCAGCTTCATTGACTTACTGCTCCTGCCTATGTGTCTATGACAGGTGGGCCCAACAGGTGGTTGGCCCACCTGTCATGCAGCTAAAGGCAGGTGCAGTTAAGGCACCGGAGCTTAGTCCACGAGGGAGAGGGCGTTGTAGTAATCAAACTTCTCAGTCTTGTACGAGTTGACGCGACACATCAAAGCACTGCACTCGATATAAGTCCTTTTATACATTTCAAATGGACTACTACATACGGATGTATGTAGAGATATTTTGCTTCGTATGTAGTCACTTGTTGCAATCTCTAAAAAGACTTATATTTGGAAACGGAGGGAGTACAACGCATGCATGCATGCCGTGACTTCCATTTTGATACTTGCATGTGTTGATTTGATGCACCTTGCCAAATTTTGACTCTAAATTTAACTAACCAAATTTTCATGCATGTCACAAAAAATTACGGGGCTGTTTGGATTGTGACTATGTTTGTCTTATGTTTCCACATTATTTTTCCCACACTTGCCACACTTGCCTAACTTGAGTTGCTCAAATTGTTAGACACACTTTGGCTTGCCTAAGGGAATCTTGCCACACTTTTTTGTCTATGACATGTGGGGTTCATTGCTAATAAAAAAATTCTTGTCTTAGGTGTGGCTAATAAAAAGGACTTATATTTAGGAACGGAGGGAGTAGAAAATATAAATAATAATGCATGTTGGGGCAACCCACGTTTCCGATAATTTTAGCCGTGGGCTTGTTCACAATTTTTACGAGGGGGTGGTTGTTCATTTAATGGAGGGACTTTAACCAGACTTGAACGATACAAAGTGCAACCTGGCACACCGTAACACCACTTGGAACAAGCGGGTAGCTATCTCAAAAAACAATCAACAACTAAAAAACGGCGACCTGGCACGTAGTACACAATTTTAAACGATTGTTTTTGATGCAGTGAAAAAGGAAAACTACCCCACTACGTATATATAGGCCGGAGCCTCCGCGCTTGCGTGCTAGGGGTGCTCTATTCACACACTCTCATCCTCTCCAGATATAAACAAGATAGGGGTGGTAACACTGTCTTTCTCCCTTCAAAAAACACTGTCTTTCTATCCTCACCGCTGGTTACAGATCCGGACGTATCCCCCTCCGCCGGTGAAGGGGAGGAGGGGCAGCGTTTAGGCCGTCGTCGACAGTGGGGGAGGAGACCCACTGCCGGCCGCACCGTTATCTCTGGTCGAGCGCCGGCGCGGGTGGTCCTCCGATGCCTTCATCGTTGCCCTAGTGTGGGCGGATCCGGCCTCCCGCCGCCCACCTCTCCACATCCCGACGACCTTCAGGTATATCTTCCTTCAAAACCGCCTTAGCTTTACTTCCCCAGCTCGCTACGTTGCTGCATGTGCATCATTTTCTACCTCTCAGCCCCTCTCGATCGGATGGTCCAACGTCACCTTTTTTTTTCTTCTATTGTTAGAGGTAAAGCTACATGGAGTCGAATCCTATACTTGGTTCAAACAAGAAATAAAGTGGGGGTGGGTGAATTTAGTATGTAGTACATCGAACTTGGTACAAACAGGAAGGGAAGGGCGTGAAAGTAGTACAGACTAGTCATCCAACCGGTCTCTTGGTCGAAAGGGGAAATATAGGGGTAACGTTGAACACAGTGGTATGACCAGGACTAGATTTGCTATCCACACATAGGAGTAGGTGGCTAGAGTGAAAAAAATTGGGACCAACCTAGATATGTTTCTTGGATGTTTGTTTCTCGGGGCAACAAACTATGAATCACCACTTTATGCCCCTGTTTAGGTACATGGTGCTGGACTGCTGGTGCACCCACTGTCCCATGCCCTTATACCAAATATTTAGGTGTTCTTAATCTAATGCCCCTGGTAAAAATGAAGCCATGCCACTGTTATAAGCCATGACAAGTTTAGCCAAATGTTTTTGTCTGTAATTGTTTGAGACTCTGACTGTTTCCTCTGTAGCTTTTTGAGTAAACAGGGATATCCATTTCACCTGGTTGCTATTGTGAACTTTTGGTGCACTGCACAAAACTCTTCTTAAAAGAAGTGACTTTTGTGTTGTTTAACTGGAATGTCAGAATGGAACAGTTGGTTCATTTCGGTGGAACTGCACAAAGGGAGATATGTGTTCCAATCCTCATCATCCATATTGGCACCATAACCTTCCTTTAGGTAAGAATGATATTTAATGCATGTGTTCATCTCTATTTTGCGACTGCCATGAGAAAATAATGATATTTTTTACTAGTACACTTGTACTCCCTCACTGACAAAACCAATTCTGACATAGAAGGCCAATCATGTACTTGGTTTCACAACTGGTGAGGAGAATGAGAAACAGAGCATGAAGAGGAAGAAGAAGAATAAACAGTGCCAAGGCAATCTTGCTGAAGCCAGAGGCCTCAGTCGAGGCCATTCAAGGGCTCCGGCAACGACTACCTTACATGTGAGACGATCCTCCAGGGAACCCTTCCACTTCTATTGTCTCACTTAATTAATTATGAGTACTTAAGTACCACTAATTTATTGCTGCCTAATTTTCCTGTCGGAGTTAAACAAATCTTTAGTAGAACCCTATGCTGAATCATGTACGTGTGTATGTTTGTCTATGGACGTGAATCATGTGGTGGAGCAGGGAGGGAATATTATTAGTGTCATGACATAATAGTGCTATTGTTTTGCATGTCAGTTTATTGCCATTGGTTCAATGAGGCAATGTTTTGCGTATTGTCCATCATGAATTTGATGCTACTTTTAGAGTAATATGCTAATGTCTTTCTATCCTTTCTCACTAAGCTAATGAAAGTTTCACCTTGTTCCTACTTGTGCAAATAGGGATCATGTTGTGCCAATCATACATTTTAGTGGAACTACACAAGACAATACAATGAACTGTATCCCAGCCTGTGCTTTAATTCTGCTGGAAGTTCTTGATAATCTTTCGATATAATCTCAGCACTGGTAAACAAGAGTGATTCAACCATACATTTGAAGTGCACAAAAATATATACTATTGAGTGATTCCAGTGAGTGCTTTATCATCTCTTATGGGACTACATGAATAAGCTTTTTTCCTCAGGTTGGTACGGGCCTAAGGCCTTCATCCATATTAGTTTGCTGTCATCTCTATTTGTATCGTGCTACTGTCATGAGAAACTCCTTTATCTTGCACGTTAAAGTTTTGCAACCTATGATACATGGCAATGCTTTGAGTGTTGAGCTAATTGGCACTGATTAAATAAACTAATACCTCTCTTCAAGCAAGACTACTATGTTGCTAACTTTACCGATTAAGATAATGAGGGTGCTTCTATTTGTTAGTGTATGTTTCATCAACTAGTCCCACTATTACAGTAATCTCACTCTCTCAATATATGTGCCAACAGGGATGCTCGATTTTGGTGGAACTGCACAAAAACTTTGGGTGCTTCATTGCCTCGACAGCTTCCGTCATTTCCTGTTAGTCGCTAATCTGGGCCTGCTTTCTTCCTTTGCTGTCAGTCGCTTCGCTTATCTCGGCTTCCAGTCAAAGGAAAAAGTAATTGATATGCTACCTCACACAGGTTGGTACTGGTCTTTATCCTGATTATTGTGCTTGTCATGTATTGGTAATTTGGTATTGTGCTACTGTTTGCCGATTTTATAAAGGAGTAACTTGGAGCCTGAACTCGCATGCAAATCATTGCATTGGGTGATTTCAGTAGAACTGCACAAAAAGATCAGATGGACAGATACTTAAGCTGTTGCTATGTACTCCAAAGTTCACTCAGACAAGCATCGATGTTGACAAGAAGTGCCTATATTCATTCGAGTATCAACCGGCGTCAACCAGTTGTCAAACTCCAAGTATTAGGAGAGTAAACACTAAAAATATTGCTTGGTGCATAGCCCAGAAAAACACAGTCCAGTCTTTGGTCCCAACTTGTGCCTTTTGGTTATCGGCAGATATGGTAGCGAACTATATGGCATGGAGTCTAAAGATTCCAGACAAGTTGGTTGACGCGTATATTCATCTGGCACTTAATGAGTCTGCACGCCAAGGATGCTCCATTTCAGTTGAACTGCACAAAAAATTTGGGTGGTTCATTTTCTCAACCGCCTCCTTTCTCGTCTGCAATGTAGAATTTTGGCGAGCTACAGGACCAAGATGAGCCAGTAAACTAGTTGGATGAAAGTAGTGGCCAAGTTGCTCAAAACCTCCCTCGGCACGAGGCCACTATTTGAGGATAAACCTACAAGCAAAGTTCGGATTGTCTGTGCTACCTCTTATGTACTCGAAAGTTTACTCGTACAAGCATTAATTTTAGCAAGAAGTACCTCCGACTGAACACCATTTACCAGTTGCAATGTAGAATTTTGGCGAGCTACAGGACCAAGATGAGCCAGTAAACTAGTTGGATGAAAGTAGTGGCCAAGTTGCTCAAACCTCCCTCGGCACGAGGCCACTATTTGAGGATAACCCTACAAGCAAAGTTCAGATTGTCTGTGTTGCCTCTTATGTACTCGAAAGGTTACTCGTACAAGCATTAATTTTAGCAAGAAGTACCTCTGACTGAACACCATTTACCAGTTTGTACCCTAGGTAATTAAAGTTCGTCCATGGATCATATTGGCTGTGATCTCAATCATTTGGATGCATAAACATACTGAACATGTGTATATCTGAATCTTTTGTGAATTATCTATGAATATTGTTGTGTGATATATCAATCATTTGGATCCATAGACATGCTGAACTTGTGTATATATGAATCTTTTGAGTTGTTGATAGTGAATGTTGGCTATGAATATGAACGTGTCCTGTGAACCTGAGTTTGATATGAATGTTTACCTTTTCTGTTGTGCTTGTGTGTGAACTTGTTAGTATGCCTACTGTGGGGTATGTGACGTGTGGGTGTCAACGGCACACCTTCTTCCTGAGAAGAATTGCACCTGCTTTGTTAGGGTAGCAACAGCGCATCAGCTCTTTTTAATCTTTTTGCTCTGTCTTGCCCCCTCCCCCGCTCAATCCCTGCCGTAATGTTTTCGGCCTCAAAACAAACATAGTACTACGTTGTTTTTGGGGCTTGATGAAAAATCGAGTGTTGGTTTCTGTAGGTTGGCCCGCCCAGCAAACGGGTTGCTGGTCCACCACGGACTGGGAGGCTAAAAATACAAGTTGTATGGTGCAGAGGCAAGTAAAAAAACGCCATCGAGAGCCATCCACTGAAGAAGAAAAATCGATCCTGATGTGCTTCTTCAGTCGTGCCACCGGCCCCCTCTATAATCCAGTTTGCTCGGGGATCCGGTATCATTTTTTTTCAGAGGGCGAACAAGTATCAGCTAGGCCTAGGTTTTGTATTTTAACATGCGTAGCCCACGACATACGGTGACAGTGGTTTCAACTTATTTTTGAGGTCCATACCGGCCTATGGGCTTTTTCTTAAAGATCGGCAGCCCAATGTATTTTTTAACCACATTATATATATTTATATTATTACTATTGTCGTATATTTTATAGAGACTTATATATACATTATAAAAACATCCGACGTGTTATTAACTTATAAAAGTAAATGTTTAACAGAAGTTGGCAAGGAAAATCCTGGTTGTTTTTGACTCATAGGCAAGGAAAATCCTGGTGATTGCGTACAAAAGCTTGCGAAGATTTTAAGGACCAATGTAATAATAACGCGCTCCTTTTTTTGAGCAATAACTCGCTAATTTGTTAATTATGTATATAAAAATTGTGCCTCTCCGGTTTATTTTTGATATTAATCGCTCCTTCTAACATAACATTATATATATGACGAGCCCAGCTAATTCGTGTATTTGAAGGAAGTGCAAATGGGCTGGGATTTCTTAGATAATATAAATGGGCTGCATTGACACGAAATTATTTGTTCACCCAGCCCAGCAAATGGACTGTACATTCTAGAAAACATGGGTTAAATATATGCCACATTTTTGTAGGCTAACATGTGGGCCAATAGGTCGAAGCCTACGCAGGGCGTTGTTAACTTGGTCGGCATGCACCTTCAATCTCTCGTCTTGTTCCTCCAGCATCGCCGGGACCGCCTGGTCCGGCCTACGGCGGCTAGCGGCTCTGCTTAGCATGCATCGCTGTGAAGCGCTACCCCACCGCCGGCCAGGTATCCCTCCACCCCTCCACACCTCTTGTTTTTCTCCACCGACTGCAGCCCACGCCGCACCAGAACCAGTTATAACCCTTCTCCTCCACTTAATCTGCGACTCCACTGCCGCGTCTTCCCATCTCCGAGTCGTTCCCGTCCGGGGCCTCGCCGTCATCCACCGCCTCGCTGCGCTCGGTGCGGTGTGGTCAACAAACGAGAGTCATCGGAAGAGGACTGTACGTGGAGAGCCTGACGGCTGGGACCCACGAGGTCCATGGTCGCACGCAAGGAAAGTTCCTCCTTATTAAGCTGAAAAAAATGTTTCCTCCACCTGACAGCTGGGACCCACTGGCTGTATCTTCGCATGGAAGGAAGTGCCTCCTTGTTATGCGAAAAAAATTATTCCTCCCGTTGACAGCTAGGACCCGTCAGATTTGGTGGCTGACTTGTGGGCCTACTAAGCGGACGTGTACGCAGGGCTTTGTCAACTTAATCAACAAATGATCTAGCAGCTGGACCGTTGGATGTTAATGCAACAGCCGTGCTCCTTCTTCAACCTCTGTTCTTGCTCCTGTCTCCCGTGGGCGGCACTGCGGCTGTGCTGCCGCGCACCCGAACCAGTCAAGTTTCCCACTCCTCTCCATCTGCGACTCCACTGCCCCATCTTCCCCATCTCTGGGTCGTTCCAGTCTGGGGCCTCACCGTCGTCCACCGGCCTTTGGTGCGCTCGGCACTGTGTGGTCAACGTGGTCAACAACCGAGAGTCATCAGAAGATGACTGTACTTGAGAGGCTGACAGTGGGGACGCACCACGCCCATGGACGCATGCATGCAATGGAACGCAGCATGGTCAACGTGGTCAAGGAACAGCTTCCATCGGACGTGGACTGTACATGGAGAGGCTGGCAGCTGGGTCCACGACGGCAGCAAGGAAGTGCCTCCTTATTACGCGGAAAATAATGATTCCTCCACTTGACAGCAGGGACCCACCGGAGGGGCCACCATATTTCGTGAAAAAAAATGTTTCCGCCCTGACTGCTGGGACCCACCGGACGGGCCACCTTATTGCGTGAAAAAAATATTCCCCCCACTGTCAGCTCGGACCCACCGGAAGTGCCTCCTTATTACGCACAAAAAAATGAATATTCCCCCTGCTGGTTGGGACCCACCTTGGTGGGAGGCTGACTTGTGGGCCTACTAAGTTGATGGGGATGGAGTGCTTTGTCAACTTAGTCAATATGAACGATTCTAGCTCCAGTGACCGTGCGATGTCCATCCAACGGCCGTAGTTCTTCTTCAACCACTGGTCTTGTTGCTCCAGCCGCCCAAAGCAGCGCTGGTCGTGCCGCATGCTCCTGCCTCCCGTGGCCGGCTGTGCTGCCGCGGAGGCCTCACCGCCCCCTACTATTCCCACCGCTAGCCAGGCCCTGCGGCGACGGTAGCCTCACACCGCAGCCAAACCAGTGAACCCTCGTACTCCTCTCCGCGCGGGCTTCCACTGCCGCGTCTTCCCCGGCTCCGCGTCGTCCCCTTCCTAGGCCTCGCCGTCGTCCACCGCCCTGGTGCTCTCGGCGCCGCGTGGTCAACTTGGTCAAGGAACGACTTCCATCGGAAGAGTACTGTACGTGGAGAGGCTGACAGCTGGGTCCACGGCCGCAGCAAGGAAGTGCCTCCTTATTACGCGCAAAATACTTATTCCTCCACCTGACAGCGGGGACCCACCGGACGGGCCACCGTATTTCGCGAAAAAAACGTTTCCCCCTGACTGTTGGGACCCACCAGCTACATCTTCGCACACAAGGAAGTGTGTCCGGGCAAAAAAAACGATTCACCCCCCTGACTGCTGGGACCCACCAGCTACATCTTCGCAGGCAAGGAAGTGCCTGACAGTCGGGACCCACCTGGTCGAAGCGTACGTAGCATTGTCATTCTGGTCGCGAACGTGTACGTACATACTGGTCGATATAGAGGCGCGCACGTGTCGTAGTAGAGGCGCGCACGTAGCATGTACACGTACGTACAGCGGCCAGGGTGCAAGAAAGTAAATACGGCCACGTACGTACATACGGGCGGGGTCTCGAACGCCTACTCGCGGGTACGTACGGCCAGGGCTCGTGTACATGGCTGGGTCGGAACAGAGAAACAGCGTCGTCGTCATGTTCATGGGGAGGCAACGGAATGCGTCGTGTTCATCGGGAGGCAACAGAACGCGTGGGAGCCAACCGGCTTGGACGGAACAGCCGATGGAAACGAGGCCCGGCGTACCGCAGAACGGAGGAAACGGCCTTCGACCGGCCACATTCGAAACAGGATCATGTTCATCGGGAGGGGTCTGGCGTACCGCAAAACGGAGGAAACGGACCTCCTACGGTCGAAACGGGGGCCCTGTTGATCGGGAGGGGTGTGGCGTACCGCAAAACAGAGAAAACGGACTTGTGTTGGAGTGCTACGGTCGAAACAAGGGTCCTGTTCATCAGGAGGGGTGTGGCGTATCGCAAAACGGGACTCCACGGGATACTGTTCATCCCCACCTTCGACCCCCTCTAGCCTCCACGGGCTACAGTTCATCCACCGTCGACCTCCTCCAGCCTCCACCTGCGACTATTCATCCACGGGCTCCTGTTCATCCAGCCTCCACCGCACGCTACTCCACCGGCTACTGTTCAACCACCCCTCTCCACGGGCTCCTATTCAACCACCCCTCCACGAGATACTGTTCATCCAGCCCTCCACCGTCTACTGTTCATCCTGCCCTCCACGGGCTGGTCCTGTTCATCCTGCCCTCCACGGGGTCCTGTTCATCCTGCCCCAACCGGCTCGAACGATCGGGGTCCTGTTCATCCAGAGGCAACGCCACGGGGTCCTGTTCATCCACCCCCG